>NW_024070213.1:15617489-15657232 GCF_014754425.2 Oryx dammah | reverse complement strand
CGGGTGGCCATCGGGTAGGAAGGCTGGTGTGTGTGGGTCAGGTGTGCGGCAGATGAAGGCAGGAGGTGGTTACTGGGCTTGAATGTAGACGGCAGGTGGGCTTCCCCTAGGGTAGGTTTGGGGTCGGAGTCCAGGAGCACTGGGCCAGCCAAGGTCCAAGTATGTCAGCCTATAGCATCTTAGTGGGGCAGTATGGGTGGTCCTGATGGGTTTTCGGTTTTCTTGGTCTCTCTGCTGAGTGGAGGCCAGAAAAGAGTGTGTGTGTGTGTGTGGTGTTTATGTAAAGCACCCAGAGTCCCATGAGGGTGGGAGTGGGTTATGGGGATGGATGGTGGCTCAGCAGGTGCCTGGAACAGATGGATTGAAAGGAATGTTCTTCTGAAAAATTCTCAGGCACATCTCATTTTTGAGAGGCTGGCTAGCCTGCCTTTCCCCCACCCTTTCTCATCTGGAATCCAGATGAGAACATAGGATTTCGGCCTTTTTACCCACCCCCTCCCGGGGACCGTGGCCTCACATCTCTCCTTCTGCCCTGGAGCCGCCGTCGCTGCTCTGATCAACGGCTCGTTCCCGCCTGGCCGAGCGCCAGAGTCCCCGAGTACAGCCCTGGGTCACGGCCGCCCGTGCCTCCCTTGCAGGTGAACCCTGAGCCGTACCTGGATGTTTGCATCTACGACAGCTGCTCGTGCGAGTCCATCGGGGACTGCGCCTGCTTCTGTGACACCATCGCCGCCTACGCCCACGAGTGTGCCCAGCACGGCGAGGTGGTGACCTGGAGGACAGCCACACTGTGCCGTGAGTCCCGCGGTCCCTCGTGATCCTGGCCATGCCTCCTCTCCCTCACACATCTAGAGCTTGAGATCCTGGGGGTGGACACCTTGGTGGGAGAAAGACCCACGAGGTGGAGGGGTCAGGACACGGGTGTATGTGAGGAGGGTCAGGATTGACTAGAGCAACAGGGAGAGCCTCTTCTAGAGAAGTTCTGGGAGAAGGAGAGGAGGGAGCGGTGATGAAGAGAAGAAAGAGGTCAGTGTGCCTGTAATGAGATGCGATCACGTTTACCATTGCAAGCGCTTCCCTGGTGGCTCTGACGGTAAAGAATCCTCCTGCAGTGCAGGATCCCCAGATTTAATCCCTGGGTCGGGATGCTCCCCTGGAGAACGGAAAGACAGCCCACTCCAGTCTTCTTGCCTGGAGAATCCCATGGACAGAGAAGCCTGGCAGCTACAGTCCAGGGGGTTGCAGAGTCAGACACCACTGAGCCACTAACACACTTCACACCATTATGATCTAGCAGCTCAGATACTTACGTCACCTCTTCCTTCCTGTGTTGAGTGACTGAACGTAAGGTTTATAAGGAAAACAGATTCAGAACCACTGGGTTCCTGGTTGGGGGGCTCTCAAAGCCCAGATGCATCAGGCGTGGGTGACTGTATATTTCCCAAGCACCATCATCCTCCCCCGGGCCATCACCCCCACGGGTCTCCCGCCATGTGTCCGGGGCTGCACGGGGTTGCCTGGGGGCCTTAATAACCGTCCTGCCTGTCTGTGGGTCTGCACAGCCCAGAATTGTGAGGAGCGGAACCTGAAGGAGAGTGGGTACCAATGTGAGTGGCGCTACAACAGCTGTGCTCCCGCCTGTCCAGTCACGTGCCAGCACCCGGAGCCCCTGGCCTGCCCCGTGCAGTGCGTGGAGGGCTGCCACGCACACTGCCCGCCCGGTGAGGCCCTGGGCCCCGTGTGGGGATGGAGTGGAGGGTGGGGCTGGTCCTCAGGAAAGTGCCACCCCGTCCTGCTTCATCTCAGCCTCACCCAAGGGTCCTTCTGTCCCCAGCCCCACCACCCTACGGCCTGTTTCTACATCTTCCACCAGAGCCAGGCCAGCTGAGATTTTTGCCAAGCTGAGCTCCTGTGTGATGCTCCTGGGGTCACTTGATGGGTTTGTCATTTGGAGCAGCACTTTCTGATAGAACTTTCTGCAATGCCGGCAGAATTCAACTCAGACGTGGCTCGTTGTGTCTAAGGAATTGATGTTACTTAATTTACATTCAAATGTAACCAGCCACTGGTGGTTAGTGGCTACAGCAGTGGGTAGCACAGGTTGAGAGTTATCAGATATCTTCTTTGGTGGAGGAACAAAAAGACCCCTGGTAATAAGACCTGCTTTGTCCTGGGATTTGGAGGAGGCAAGGTGGGAGAAGGAACCCCTTCTCTCAATGTTGTAGGTGAGAGGATGCTCCCTAAGTGATGTGGTGGCCCTCGGGGGAGGCAGGCAGAGCTGGGACAGGCCCTTTGGTGCCAGGAGAGTCTTCCTTGCAGGCGAGGTGGGAACTTTGGCTCCTAACGAGAGGCTTGTCATGCAGGGAAAATCCTGGACGAGCTTTTGCAGACCTGCGTCAACCCCGAGGACTGCCCTGTGTGCCAGATGGAGGGCCGGCGCTTAGCCTCCGGGAAGAAAGTGACCCTGAACCCCGGGGACCCTGAGCATTGCCAGCTCTGGTAACACAGCACCCCCTGCCCTGCCCCTGGTTGTCTGAATGATGGGTCTTACTGTCAAACCTGGGGGCCTGCTCGGAAGTGTCGGTTTGGGGAAGGACGTCTTATTCTTGTTCAGTTTGCCTCTCTGTCTTTGAGGACAGACTAGATTTCCTCCCCAGGAAACACCTCTTAGGAGATTTAGGTTTTTATTCCTTGTTGCTGAAGGAAGGGCCTGGCCTCTTCTTGTCCCTGGAGGTGGCATCTAGGCTGGGGACAGGCATCTGTGGAAAGCAGACTTCCTGTTTACTGCACGTTGGGATGCAGGTGGGGGAAAAGTGAGGTGGAGCCCCTGACCCTGTCGTGGGGCTTATATAGTGTGGGCCGCCGCCAGCGTGGCCAGGATGAGGCTCTCATAACTGGAGGGAGGCGCAGGTCACTGCCCCCTCCCGCTTGTAGGGGACCCCTACTGCCCCATTACCCGATTGCCTCTGGCAGCTGGCCCTGGGGAGGTGAGGAGGAGTTGGGGGGTTGAGCTCTGAGCTTCCTGAAGCCCTGCTCCTAAGTCGAGAATTTGTGTTCCAACGTTGATATGCTCAGCACCACTCCTTATGGGATCCTGAACTCGAGAACTTAAACTCGCTGAGGAAGAAAGGGGCCGTTGCCACAGCTGCCAGGGCCAGACCCCGAGTGCTTTCTGCCGGGGTGAATTTTCTAGCAAACACAGAAAACTCGAGAGTGTGTCACTCATGCTTTATCAACCAAGGATGGAGGCCCTAAATCACGGGAGTAGTATGAGGAAGTAGGAGTCGACTTTCCGTGAAGACCTTGCCTGCCCCTTGGCTGTGCTGAGGAGTAGGGGTTCTGAGCCGCAGGTGCATGGGGAGGGCAGTCATCTGGGTACACGCTGCGGCTGCAAACCCATGTGGAGAGCGGTTCTGGAGCAGGCTGGGGACACTGCTGGGAGGCACTCCACAGGGATACTCTGGGGCTCAGGGCACTGCTGTCTCCCCACTCTATTGCGATGCTGAGAGCAAGTGGCCACATGGCTGAGAGTGCCTGCAGGACAAGGTTCCAGCCTGAATGGGTCTCCACTGCAGGCAGCTTCTCTTATGGTCTGGCAGACCCTGCCACTTTCCAGGACCCTGGTGAAAGGGAGAGAAGTGACCAGGGGACTGGAAACTTGGCCTGGTTGGGTGATAAGTTGTGTGTGGGCTTGGGGCTGGGCATGCGGCATAGCCAGATCCTGGCATGTGATGGGCATAAACTGTCTGTCCGTTGTGGGAAAGAATCAATGAGTTACTGTTGTTCCCCACCTAGCATCTTGGAGACCTGAGAATACCACCTCCAGTACTTTGTTGTGCCAGATAAAGCTGGGATTTCAAATCTTTATTCATCTCTCCAAAGTGATTTTACTCCAGTTTTCCTCTCTTCCTTAAAACCCAACATGTTAAACATGCTACGGAATTATGCAGCTTAGACTCTGTTTAATAAATACTGAAAACCATATATCTTCAGCAGAGTATTTATAAGTCCTGGTCAGCATCAACATTACAGAGCAGTGTTTGTCTTTGGAGATATTTGGGAGAAGGCTTGGATTATAATTAAATATTTATGTTGCTAGAGGCATAGGTTGAAAACCAATCAACTTTGAATGGCTGTGTGGACTGCTGAGAAAGAAGAAAGCTTCATTTTTAGGTCCTAGGTTGGGTAGAAGCTTTGGTTTTCAAGGGACTCACAACTCAAGGGACGTGTGTATGTGAATATGTGTGTGCACGTGTGTATGTATGCATGTGTCTACGTGTATGTGTATATTTATGCATGTATCTGTGTGTGTGTGTATGTATGTGTGTGTGTGCATGTGTGTGTATGTGTGTGCAGGGGGCTGCTTGGGGACATACATTAAGCATGGTGTCTCTTTCCAGTGGGCAGTAGTCCTCGGGGGCTCAGGTCCAGTGGGCTGGGAAGTTCCCAGAGCTTCTTTCTGAACCATTTTGGTCTCTCCCCTCCTGCAGTCACTGTGATGGTGTCAGCCTCACTTGTGAAGCCTGCAGGGAGCCAGGAGGCCTGCCCGTGCCCCCCACCAAAGGCCCGGTCAGCCCCACAACCCCATACGTGGAGGACACCCCGGAGCCACCCCTGCACGACTTCTTCTGCAGCAAACTCCTGGACCTGGTCTTCCTGCTGGACGGCTCCTCCAAGCTGTCTGAGGCCGACTTTGAGACGCTGAAGGCGTTCGTGGTGGGCATGATGGAGCGTCTGCACATTTCCCAGAAACGCATCCGTGTGGCCGTGGTGGAGTACCATGATGGCTCCCATGCCTACCTTGCACTGCAAGACCGGAAACGGCCATCCGAGCTGCGGCGCATTGCCGGGCAGGTGAAGTACGCAGGCAGTGAGGTGGCTTCCACCAGCGAGGTCTTGAAGTACACGCTCTTCCAGATCTTCGGTAGGATTGACCGGCCCGAGGCCTCTCGCGTGGCCCTGCTGCTTACGGCCAGCCAGGAGCCCCCCAAGCTGGCCCGGAACTTGGTCCGCTACGTCCAGGGCCTGAAGAAGAAGAAGGTCTCCGTGGTCCCGGTGGGCATCGGGCCCCACGTCAGCCTCAAGCAGATCCGCCTCATCGAGAAGCAGGCGTCCGAGAACAAAGCCTTTGTGCTAAGCGGCGTGCACGAGCTGGAGCAGCGGATGGATGAGATTGTCGGCTACCTCTGTGACCTCGCCCCCGAGGTGCCTGCCCCGACCCCGACGCGACATCCTCTCGTCGCGCAGGTCACTGTGGCACCACAGCTCCTGGGTCCTTCGCCGCCAGGACGCAAGAGGAGCTCTGTGGTCCTGGATGTGGCATTCCTCCTGGAAGGCTCGGACGAGGTGGGCGAGGCCAACTTCAACAGGAGCGCAGAGTTCGTGGAGGAGGTGATCCGACGCATGGACGTGGGCCGGGACGGCATCCACGTCACAGTGCTGCAGTACTCGTACACGGTGACCGTGGAGCACTCTTTCAGGGAGCCGCAGTCCAAGGAGGTGGTCCTGCAGCGACTCCATGAAGTCCGCTACCGGGGTGGCAACCAGACGAACACGGGGCTGGCCCTGCAGTACCTGTCGGAGCACAGCTTCTCCGCCAGCCAGGGGGACCGGGAGCAGGCGCCCAACCTGGTCTACATGGTGACGGGCAGCCCGGCCTCGGACAAGATCCGGCGGATGCCAGGAGACATCCAGCTGGTGCCCATCGGCGTGGGCCCCCGTGTGGACGTGCAGGAGCTGGAGAGGGTCAGCTGGCCCCAGACCCCCATCTTCATCCAGGACTTCGAGAGGCTCCCCCGAGAAGCTCCGGATCTGGTGCTGCAGCGGTGCTGCTCCAAAGATGGCCCGCACCTCCCCACCCTCACCCCTGCCCCAGGTGTGTGGGTGCTTGGTGTTGGAGCGAGGACTTGGGGGGGCTAGGGGCTGCCTCAGTGGGGATGCCGTTCTCAGGCTCCAATCTGTCTCCCTGCTCTGTGTTTTCTGTCACATCCTGCCTTCAGGGAGAGGCATCTGTGGTCTTTTGAGGGGGAAGGATCTTTTCTTATGGGCTTCCGTGGTGGCTCAAATGGTAAAGATTCTGCAGACCCAGGTCTCATCACTGGGTTGGGGAGGTCCCCTAGAGGAGGGGCATGGCCACCCACTCCCGTATCTTGCCTGGAGAATCCCTTGAGCAGAGATGCCTGGCAGGCTACAGTCACAGGGTTGCAAAGAGTCAGACATGACTGAGTGACCCAGCATGCATGCATCTGTGAGATGTGGGTAATAACAGTGCTTACTTGTAAAATGCTTAGAATGGTACCTAGCACATAGCAAGCACTCAGAAATGGTTTATCTCCCCTGCAATTATTACTACCTTCTTAGCTGATACTGACAACTAATCAGTTTCTAGTTTTTCTTTATTTACTTACTTATTCTGGCTGTGCTGGGTCTTTGTTGCTGCACTCAGGCTTTGCTCTAGTTGTGGTGAGCAGGGGCTACTCTGTGTTGTAGTGCAAGGGTGTCTCATTGTGGTGCTTTCTCTTGTTGTGGAACACGGGCCCTTAGGATGCTTGGGCTTCAGCAGCTGTGGTTCCCCAGCTCTGGAGTGCAGGCTGAACAGTTCCGATGCATGGACTTAGTTGCTCCACAGCATGTGGAATCTTCCCGGACAAGAGATTGAACCCCTGTCTCCTGCATTCACAGGTGGACTCTTTACCATGGAGTCCCTGGGGAAGCCCACTCCCTAGTTCTAGAGTATCTTTATTTGGAGTGTTTGGAACCATTCCAGAATCACTAGCCTTCTTTCACTGTCTCTCGATCCTCAGGCTTGTTGTCTGTGCCTCTGTTTCTTGTTTTTTTTTGGGCCACCGATTTATCTAAACTCTTGTGATCTCTTAGTAATGGCTTCATTCAATCTCAGACTGGCATTTGGGGCAGAGTTTGTTTCCTCACGGTGATCATGACCCCGGTCCCCTGAGCTTTAGGCCTCTGCAATAGAATCACCTTCTAGCTCCTCATGTGCCACCTGAGGCCCGCGGACACACCAGTCCACCTTCCAGGGATGTGCTGCTGTTTCGTTTGCCATCCGCCTGTTTTCTGTTCCAGTCTATCGTTCGATTCCAGAAGAGCTGCAGCCCCCGAAACGGAGGGACAGGATGCCTCTGCTTCTTGCTGCTGCCTGTGGCGTTTAAATTGCCTTTGGGTGGTGTTGGCATCCCCCCAACATCTCCACACCCGGGGTCTCGCAGCCCCCTTGCCTGCTGCCTGGCACCAGCTGCCACACCCATGCAGGACTGGGGGACATGCCTCCCTTATGTGGCGCCTCCCAGTCCAGCGCCCTGCACACACTGTCCAGTGAGTGTCTGCTGCAGGAGCCTGGGGCCTGTCCCCTGCTGCCCTTGGCCACTCCCTCCTGTCTCTCTGCAGACTGCAGCCAGCCCCTGGATGTAGTCCTCCTCCTGGACGGCTCCTCCACCTCTCCAGCCTCTTACTTTGACGAAATGAAGAGTTTCGCCAAGGCTTTCATCTCAAAAGCCAACCTAGGTGAGTGAGGCGCCCAAAGTGGGGTGTTTCGGGGGCTCCCCGCTGATCCAGAGCGTGACACCTGCGCCCCATCTCCTCCCAGGCCCTCAGCTTACCCAGGTGTCAGTCCTGCAGTACGGAAGCATCACCAACGTCGACGTGTCCTGGAACGTGCACATGGACAAAGCCTACCTGCTGAGCCTTGTGGACCCCATGCAGCGGGAGGGAGGCCCCAGCCAAGTCGGTACTGTGGGTGCGGGCTGGGGGGCGGGGGCCGTGTGCAGTCCCTGCTCCTGGCACAAGTGACTGAGTGACCCCAGCTTGCCGCCTTGCTCCTTGGCCTTAATTTCCCTTCCTGTAAACTGAGGGCCGACACATTCTTCCTCCTCTCATGCATATGTGAGCCTCTCCGAGTCTCCGAGTCACTCTGTCTCAGTGATCTGAGGCTCCATCGGGAGACGGGATGCTCAGCTGGCCTCAGGACCCCCATCCCTGAGTCAGGACTGATTGTGCGGCCCACTGTCTGTTCCCAGGGGAGGCGTTGTCCTTCGCGGTGCGCTACATCACGTCCCAAGTCCACGGTGCCAGGCCCGGTGCCTCCAAGGTGGTGGTGATCCTGGTCACAGGCTCCTCCATGGACTCAGTGGAGGCGGCCGCCGCTGCTGCCAGATCCAACCGTGAGTGTCCCGGGTTCAGTCCTGAGGCCACCCCTGCCCCCACCCTCAACCTGCTCAAGGGCACAGAGTGGGCGGTGGTTACTTTCTGATGACCTGGCTGATTTCGAATGCTTAATGCCCACGTGTGGCCTGGTTTCAAACAGTGGGAAATTGCCCAATCCCTGTGTTATTTGGAAGTGAAGTGGTGTTAAATGTGTGTTCCTGGCAACCCACTCCAGTATTCTTGCCTGGAGAATCCCATGAACAGAGGAGCCTGGCGGTCTACAGTCTATAGGGCTGCAAGGAGTCGGCCACGACTGAGTGACTTAGCATTCATACAAGCATCCTTCATTTGCATGCCTTTGACCATCACCTTCAGTTTCTCCTGACCTGCCCTCTGTGTCCAGGGCCAGGTTGTACCCCTGCAACCATGGCCTCTTGGGCCTCTCTCCACTCCCATGTGTCTGAGGCTTGAGTGATTTGTGTTGGGGCCTAGAGAACCATCAGGGATCTTCCTGTATTCGTGGCCCCTGTCTGGCACCAGCCTAGGGGCTTGGGGGTGCTGGATTGACAGGAGACCAAGGGTGCTGCTTTAGGAAGGTGATGGTTGCAGGCGTGCCCAGCCTGCGTGTCTTGTGAGAGCTCATTCTGTGAGCGGGGCAGTAGCATTGCCCCGGGGGAGGGGGCGTGGAGTGCTGGGTGAGTGGAATGATGTAGCATCTTCTTATGCTCTCTGGAGAACAGCTCCTCTTTTTTTTTTGTAGTTAAAAAAGATTTTTTTAAATTGGAGGATGATTGCTTAAAAATATTGAGGCTCTACAAGTGGCTGGGTGAAGCTTCAGGCCAGACCACTCTGAACCCACTCGACCAAAGGTGGGCATAGACCCTTTCTTGTTCGTCTGTAACCGCAGGAGTGGCCGTGTTCCCCATCGGGATTGGGGACCAGTATGATCCAGGCCAGCTGAGGGTCTTGGCGGGCCCGGGGGCCAGCTCCAACGTGGCAGAGCTCCAGCGGATCGAAGACCTCCCCAGCATGGTTGCCCTTGACAACTCCTTCTTCCAGAGGCTATGCTCTGGTGAGTCTTGTGATGTCTCTCTTATCCCCTCAAAATAGAAGCAAAAGCAATAAAACCCATCTCGACACTAGAAGGTTCCCATACGCGAGATCTGGCCTTGAATTAAGACTGCTTTATAGGCCATGATCTATAAATTTCTGCTTGTGGGAGATTGTAAGACAAACCTCCAAGGGGCTGCCAGAAAGTTCTCTATGTATATACTTCCTTTCCTCCTTACTGTCCTCGCTCACTATGGATGAGGCTTCTGGACAAAGAAATGGAAGGCAGAGGCAGGGAACCCTAATATCCAGAGGTCATGGACCTCTTCTTCAGGCCCTGCACTCATCCTCAGCATGGGTGTAAAAGGCTTTAGAAAAGCAACACAGATTTACTGTATAGCATGGAGATTTACATTCAAGATCTTGTAATAATCTATAATGGAATGTAATCTAAAAAAAATATAGCAATCCCTTTGTGGTATACTTGAAACTGACACAGTATTGTCTATCAACTATACTTCAATAAAAAAGAAAATAAAAAGATTAATAAAAAAAGAAATACAGTAACATAGAATCTAACATCAAAGTACCATAGTTTAAATTGATTTAGGGTTAGAAGCTTTTTGTTTTTACCGTTGTTGTTCAGTCGCCAAGTTGTGTCTGACTCTCTGTGACCCCATGGACTGCAGCACGTCAGACTTCCCTGTTCTTCACTATCTCCCAGAGTTTGCTCAAGTTCATGTCCATTGAATCGTGTTGCCATCCAATCGTCTCATCCTCTGGCGTCTCCTTTTCCTCCTGCTTCAGTCTTTCCCAGCATCGAGGTCTTTTCCAATGAGTCAGCTCTTTGCATCAGATGGTCAAAGTATTGGAGCTTCAGCTTCAACATCAGACCTTCCAATGAATATTCAGGTTGATTTCCTTTAGCATTGACTGGATTGATCTCCTTTTTTCCCACATACATGATATTTTTCAAACTTGTTTTTTTGTATTTTCCTAATATAATTAGGTGTGAGTCCAAACCCACTAGCAGTTATTGCCCTGTCTTGCTAGATGATAGCTCTCTTGGTAGGAACTTTGAAGATCTCTTAAGGTTTCAGGGTCTTGTCTCATTTCCTTCTTCTTACTAGGCACTGATCTATTAATATCAACACATAGAAAAGAGGACCAGAAGATATTGATTGTAGTTGTTGCCATGTTATTACTGTTGTATCACTATAATGACTAACAACCACAAAGCTTATGGAGTTCTCTAGTGATCCAGTGGTTAGGACTGTACGCTCTACTGCTGGGAGCATGGACTCACTCCCCGGTCAGGGAACTAAGATCCTGCGAGCCATAAGGCAAAGCCGAAAAAAAAAAAGCACTCCACAATGTTTGCCTGAAGAACCACAGGATGACTGCCTTCTAATCTCCCGTACCTGAATCCTCACTGCTCATTTCACTCATGTTGTTTTCAGAGTTAATCCAGCTTCAAGGACTAGCCAGGTAGCTGAGTGAATGGCTCAGAATTTCTGGGTGGTGGGTGGGGACAGAGGTCTGACTTGTGTCTGTTTCAGGGTTCGTCAGTGTTTGCGTGGATGAGGACGGGAATGAGAGGAGGGTAAGTTCCTTTCTGTTGGCTTTGAAAGAAAGATCAGGAATATATATTTGGGGTCCTCGACCCCCTGGTTAACATTTCCTCCTTTGGTCTGGGTCAAATAATTTTTTTTTTTTAATTGGAGGCTTCCTTGGGGGCTCAGTGGTAAAAAATCTGCCTGCCAAGATAGGAGACACAGGTTCGATCCCTGATCCGGGCAGATCCCATATGCCACGGAGCAACCAAGCCCGTGGGCCATAACTATTAAGCCTGTGCTCTAGAGCCCGGGAGCCGCAACCACTGAAGCCCGCGCACCCTTCTCCACAACAGAAGTCACCGCAATGAGACTATGCACCGCAACTAGACAGTCTCTAGCTGCTCGCCACAGCTAGAGAAAGCCCACCCAGCCGCAAAGACCTAGCATGAAATAAATAATAATAAAAGCCTAAATAAATACATAAAAAATTAAACAGTTTTGGTTGGGGGTGGGAGTGGATCCACTTGTAAATCTCACGTTCTGTCTCCTGTCTCCTTGCCATTCAGGCCCAAGTCGTAGTTTCTGAGTCTCCTGAGGGTGGGAGGGTTAGTTGCCTAGTGGGTGTTGAAGTGCCTCACGCCAGTCCCTGCCCGAACGTGATTCTTTCTCTGCAGCCTGGGGACATCTGGACCTTGCTGGATCAATGCCACACGGTGACTTGCCTGCCAGATGGCCAGACCTTGCTGAAGAGTCACCGGGTCAACTGTGATCAGGGGCCACAGCCATCATGCCCCGACGGCCAGATCCCGCTCAGGTTGGAGGAAGCCTGTGGCTGCCGCTGGGCCTGTCCCTGTGAGTCCTTCGCTTCCTCAGCCTGGGCAGTGTTCAGGGCCAGAAGGCCATCTCCTGCCCCTACCACCTGTGTTCCCTCACTCTCCTGTCCTTGGAACATGTTTCCATCCCATTCCAGGGCTCCCTATCTCCTTCCGGTGCCGTTTGGAGGGCATATCCCCAGATAATGCATAGCCCGAGGGAAGAACTGATTTTCTGAGGTCAGTACTCAGCCTCTTGCTCAGTCGCTCAGTCGTGTCTGACTCTTTGTGATCCCATGGACCGTAACCCTCCAGGCTCCTCTGTCCATGGGATTCTCCAGGCAAGAATACTGGTTAGATGCCTGCTCCTGGTAATAAATAAGACTTTGAACTTGAGTTAGAGCTGAAAAGCCTCCCCGATCCCAGTGTGGACCGCCTACCTCTGGGGAGGGGTTGTGGGCAGCCTCCCTCCAGTTTTGAGCCTGGCCTCCCTGATCCCAGCCTGGACTGCCTGCCTCTGGGGATGGTGGGGCTGGAAGTGGATTCTCAAGTTCTTACACGACTGGTGCTTCCGTGGGAGGGCCCTGCGTTCTGGCCTGACAGATGTTTAAGGCAGCTGCCTTTTCTTGCCAGCTCTCCCGAGTTTTCCTTTGATATCAGTTGTGTATTCTATATTCTTTGCCTGACCACTGCTTAATCCTGCCATCTTTCTGGTTTGCTCTGTTTTGTTATTTTTATTTATTTGTTTTTGCATTCAACCCCTCACACAGGCTCTCTCTTTGTCTCTCTTTAGGTGTCCTCCTTACCATATAGAAGTTTGAGCACTTTTAGAGCAACCCTGGGCCTTCATTCCTTTGTAGACTGTATACAAAATACACACAAAGTAGTTTCAGATTTGCTACCAAGGAAGTTCCCTGGTGGTCCAGTGGTTAAGATGCCATGCTTCCAATGCAAGGGGTGTGGGTTTGATCCCTGGTTGGGGATCAAAATCCCATATGCCATGCAGCCAAAAAAAAACTCCACAAAAACAGAATTGCTAACCAATATCTTTATGAAAACCGAATATACTAACTAGAGTATACATTTGAGCAGGGCTTACCGGGTTGCTCAGTTGGTAAAGAATCTGCCTGCAATGCCGGAGACCCCAGGTCGATTCCTGGGTTGGAAAGATCCCCTGGAGAAGGGATAGGCTACACCCTCCAGTATGCTTGGGCTTCCTTGGTGGCTGAGCTGGTAAAGAATCCACCTGGAATGTGGGAGACCTGGGATCGATCCCTGGGTTGGGAAGATCCCCTGGAGAAGGGAAAGGCTACCCAATCCAGTATTCTGGCCTAGAGAATTCCACAGTCCATGGGGTCGCAAAGAGTCAGACATGACTGAGCGACTTTCACTTTGGGTACAGAGTAAATTTTTTCACCAAAATTATTTAGGTTCGTTTCCCCCTCCCCTGCTGTGTACTCACATTATTCATTACCATTCATTTGATTTTGTACCTGTTTGTGTTCCATCTTGAATTTTCTTCTCCGCCATCCTAGCTGATTCCATATGTTTGCCTTCTGTGTGTGAGGCATTCATGTGGTTCTCAGTGTCAGAAGTCTATAGAAAGATATGCCCAGAAGTCTCCCTGTTGGTTCAAAGAGAGCAGAGCAGATAGGAGAGGATCACAGAAGTTAAGTCATTTCGGTGGCAGAGCTACTCCCACTAACCTGCCAGCTTAACACCATTTCACTGAAACAGCTTGTCCCAGGTGGGCAAAGCCACTCCCACTAACCTGCCAGCTTAACGCCATTTCTTTATCTTGGGACTTACTATGTTCTTGTGGCAGCTGGGGCTGGACTGCTTAAGACTTGGCCAGAGGTACTTCCCTGTGGTCCAGTGGCTTAGGCTCCACGTTCCCAATGCAGGGGCCCTGGGTTCGATCCCTGATTGGGGAACTAGATTCCACATGCTGCAACTGAAAGATTCTACACGTGGCAACTAAGACCAGATAGATATTTTCTTTTAAAAAAAGACTTTACGGTACCCCAGCTGGGGTGTCTGGGAACACTTACAGCGTGGATGTCAGTGGGGTGGTAGCATTTAGGACTGTCGCTTCGATGTGACCGGCTGCCCAGGACGTGGGGAACTTTGAGTAGAAGAGCATCTGGGAGCCAATCAGTCCTGACCAATGGTGTATCATTTGCCAGGGTCTGTGCCGCCTTGGTATACGGGTCACTCTTGCTGTGGAGGTCTCCTGGGCCTGGTGGAGAGCAAGGGTGGTGTTAGTGAGTCCTTGCTGACCCCCTGGATCTGCCTCTCAGTTCTTGGTTTCCATTTCTTCACCACCATAGATGTGGTCATGGTTTGTCTGGAAGGCTCATTTCCAACTTTACTGAGGTCCGAGATTAGTTTTCAGATCACATATGACTCTGGTCCATCAGTTCAGTTAAGTCACTCAGTTGTGTCCGACTCTTTGCAACCCATGGACTGCAGCATGCCAGGCTTTCCTGACAATCACCAACTCCTAGAACTTGCTCAAACTCACGTCCATCGAGTTGGTGAAGCCATCCAACCAGCTCATCCTCTGTCATCCCCTTCTCCTCCTGCCTTCAATCTTTCCCAGGATTGGGGTCTTTTCCAGTGAGTCAGTTCTTGGAATCAGGTGGCCAAAGTATTGGAGCTTCAGCTTCAGCATCAGTCCTTCCAATGAATATTCAGGACTAATTTCCTTTATTCATGGACTGTGGTCCATTGGGGGGATTTTTATGGAATCGTCTGACATAGTTGCAAGATGATTAGTCTTCCCAAGTGGTGTTTTAATAGAAACCATGAGAGTTTGCTGATGGTGTGGATGAACAAGTGGCAGACGAGATCGTGTCGAGACCCCACTGTTTGTTTTGGCTTCAGGAATATTTCTCTTTCAGGGTCTCTTAAGGGATCATGTCAACGTGGCCATGTGTACCATTAGTCACTTGGTAGCTGAAAAGACACGTGGGCCTTTAGGGGAACTTCCTCTCCAGTGAGGTCATGAGCTCATGGTTTGCTTAGCTTGTTGTGGTTTCAACGTGTCCTAACGCCCCTGGAACCTCAGTTTGTTTCCTGGCCCAAGACATCCTTGTAGGGGAGAGCATTAACTTTGCACGTTTACATTTTTTGGAAGTATGGCTCTATAGTTTGCCACATTTTAATGGAATCCTCGTCCTTCTAAATCTTCCCTAGGAACATATTTAATGGCCAAGTGTTACCTAAGGTGCTCTACCTCTCAGAACCAGTTTCCTAGTCGGTAACAAGGAAGACATTTGCCTCTGTGGCTTCAAAAAGCCCACTCAATTCTCAGCTCCGGATATCTGCATGTGGCTGCTCCTTTGCACAGGTGGGAGTCTGCTCAGGTCATACCCAACCTTTGCTTTCTTGCCCAGGTGTGTGCACAGGCAGCTCCACTCGGCACATCGTGACCTTTGATGGACGGAATTTCAAGCTGACCGGCAACTGCTCATACGTTCTGTTTCACAACAAGGAGCAGGACTTGGAGGTGATTCTCCATAACGGATTCTGCAGCGCTGGGGCGAGGCAGGCCTGCATGAAATCTGTGGAGGTGAAGCAGAACGGCCTCTTGGTTGAGCTCCGCAGCAACATGGAGGTAAGAGGTGCTTTCTGTGGTCCTGTGGCAGGGCCCTTGGAGAAGCCACATGGACCCGGTGGCAGTTGGTTTTAGCTGGTGCTCCTGTGTGGAGACGTGACCTTCTGCCTGATTAGCAGGGCTCCATCTTTGTAGAAGGGGCTTATTGCATCTCCCTTCTGGTGTGATTTCTTGTTGTTCTGGGCCCAGATTTGGAAGAAAGGGTCCATTTTCTTTCTTTCTTTTTTTTTAAAAAGAAATATTTCTTTCTCTGACTTCACCAAACTCTTAGTTGTGGCACATGGAATCTTTAGTTGTGGCATGTGGGATTTTAGTTCCCTGACCAGGGATCGAACCTAGGCCCCCTACATTGGGAGCGTGGAGTCTTAGCCACTGGACCACCAAGGAAGTCCCCAGGGAGGCTCTGATTTCAGTAGCATTACGTTGTCAATGGGGTGCCAGTTTTTTGCACTAGTAGAAGATTGGGGTTGACACCAGGCTGTTTGTCCAGCAGGCATTTTGTGCCCCATACCTAGGCTAGGGCCTGCCAGCCTTCTGAAGGAAAATATTTAGGGCCTAGATGAAAGCCTTTGGAAATATTTAGGGCCCAAGCAAAATGTGTGGCCCCAAAACTCAAAAAGAAAACTGCAAAACTGATCAAAATAAATGTTTGATTACATGTTTACAAGAGGTTGTGTCATGCAACTCCTTTACACATTCTTTTGGAAATCATAAATATTTCATTACATGAAAGCAACTTAAAAGGGTTAGACCTTCTCTTGGAAGACTTCTTGAACACACACAGTGATTGCTAAAAAAAATAATCACAGCTCGTCATATATTGAATGAGTAGCTCATAGCCAAATGTTTAAAATTCAAAAGGATAAAAAGCCTTCCAAATTTTTTACAGCAAAAATTATAGTCATCATGGGATGTGAGTGTATTTTAACAGGTTTGATGTGATATATTGTGGGGCCTCTGTAGATCTGGTGACCAAAATAAAAATAAAGATTAAAGTGTTCCTATTAGATGCTCCTGGAGATAGGGCACCAATGAGTTGGCAAAATGGCAACTTCCCCAGCCTGTCTTGAAGAGTCAGTCTTCCCTGTTGAGTGCAGATGGACTCAGGGTTTCATTTTACCCCTGAGCTTTTGGGTGCCAGATGCCTGGCTGGCTGTTCAGCTTTGTAAGAGTCCACTCTCCTGCAAAGCTCTGTAGAGCCCCTTTATCTGAGAAGAGCTGCCGGCCAGTGCCCAAGTTTGTGAATAACAGTGGAGTTGAGTGGGATGAATGTGTAGGGACTGTCATGAACTGTGGAAAGAGACTACAAGTGAAATCCTAGGATTCCTCATTGCCATGACTACTGATGGGGCTTTTCTCCTTTGGATAGGTGATGGTGAATGGGAGACTGGTCTCTGTCCCTTACCTGGGTGGGGACATGGAGGTCAGAGTCTATGGTACCATCATGTTCGAGGTCAGATTCAACTTTCTGGGCCACATCCTCTCCTTCACCCCACAAAACAACGAGTTCCAGCTGCAGCTGAGCCCCAAGATCTCTGCCTCAAAGACGTATGGTCTCTGTGGTAAGACTGTTGTCTGCTTCTTCCCTGAGATGTATGCCCTCCTTGCTCTAATCTCAGGGCCCCTGGCTACTGCCATTTCTGGGTCCAGTAGTGGGCTCAGATGCTGGCAGGGGTGGAGAATGACCAAGCCTCCAGCATCAGGAGCTGGCTTTGGGCTCTCAGCCATGTCTCTCCTGGTCTCTCTAGGGTTCTGTGATGAGAACGGGGCCAATGACTTCATGCTGAAGGATGGCACGGTCACTGCAGACTGGAAGACACTGGTCCAGGAGTGGACAGTGCAACAGCCGGGGCAGACGTGCCCGCTGGGCCCCGAGGAGCCGTGCCCCGTCTCCCAGGGCTCCCGCTGCCAGGCCCTCCTCTCTGAGCTATTTGCCGAGTGCCACAAGGTCCTTGCTCCGGCCACATTTCACGCCGTGTGCCAGCAGGACAGTTGCCACCAGGAGCAAGTGTGCGAAGCCATTGCCTCTTATGCCCACCTCTGCCGGACCAAGGGGGTGTGTGTTGACTGGAGGACCCCCGATTTCTGTGGTGAGTCTCCATAGGCTCCCCCAAATGCTGTGAAGAATGATGAATGGGAAGCCTGCTCAACCTCTCTGAAACCTCATATTTTTAAAAGTCTGGGCCATGGAGATCAAAATCTCTGCTTTTCCTGTTCCCTAGGATTCCATCCAGGGTCAAGTAAGATGGTAGACATACAGGTAATTTGAACTTAGGATTTCTATGTAATGTGTTTCTAGGTAAATGAAAACATGGTCCTTTCTATCAGTATTTCTGCAGTTCGGGCACATGTGACTTTAATGTATTAGACACATTGGATGGCATCACCAACTCAATGGGCATGAGTTCCAGCAAACTCCGGGAGAGTGAAGGACAGGGAAGCCTGGCATGCTGCAGTCCATGGGATCACAAAGAATCAGACACAACTTAGCGACTGAACAACAATAAGACACATCTAGGCCCCAGCAAAGTACAGAATAAGCAGTCACCTTGAACTTGGACTTGCACCAGGCTTTAGCAAAAGCTCCCAGAGCAAGCCACGTCTCAGCAGGATTTAGAAGTGTGAGTGGAATTTTACCGTTCGAATACCAAGAAGCTTCTTCATTAGAGATACCATGGGATTGCTAGAGTAGACACCTCCCCACGGTCAGCTTCCTTACCTGGACTTGGCACGTTTATTTATTTATTTTTTTGAGGGAAATGAATGTGTGCAAGCATCTCGGAGTCTCTGAGTTTATGATTATTATGCTGTCTCAGCTTTAACTGGGGCTGGAGGACTTGGGCATCCTAGCCACAGCTCATCTGGGTGATCAGCTATTTCTTTAGTCTTTCTGGACCTCAGCTTCTGCATCTTGAAATGACAGTTGGACTAGATGACTAGATAACTTGACATGGTTTGGTGTCATTTGTGGGGTGGGGGCCGTGGTGCCGAAGAGCTCCTACACCAAGTCCTCTATGTCTCAGTACAGAAGGAATTCACTGAGAGGCAAAGTGATAGATAAGAAGTGATTTATTAGAACACGACACGTGAGGTTTTACAAGCAAGTGGGCAAAGGGGTGCTCCACCCCCAAGAACTTACTGGGCTCCAGTTTTATAATCAAAGGAGAAGAGGGGAGGCGGGGGGAAGACCTTCCCTGTCTTCTTGAGTAGACATCATGCTTCTATCAGCAGCTTCTCCTCCAGGTTGAGCAGGGTTTTCTTGTCCCTACCTGGTCAAGCTGGGACCACAAATTGTTTTTTATGTGTGCAGAGAGTGTGTCCTAGGGATCATAAACTTACTGAGCTCACTGGGCAGGATGTGGAGCTCATGCCGCCACTGTTTTATTATTTGGGGACATGTCTCATGTTTGTGTCTCATGGTTTTGTTGCCAAGCAAGCCTGCTTGGTTTTGTGGTTAAGCAAACCTGTTTTCTGAGTCATCATTAACTTACAGGAGTCTCTGATATTTTCCCCACTTACAGTCCTCTAGTGGGATTAACTATTTCATCACCTACTTTGTTCCTTTACACTGTCCCTATCAAACCCCTAGGTGTGTTTGGGCTCTGGTTTTATGAGTCCCTCTGGCTGATACTGCCTCCTTTCAGCCTGCCTGCCGATCAAGGAAAGAATGTTAGTTTCTGAGTTACTGATTGCACCTTCTCTATTTATTAATTGTTGTACCTCCTGGCAATTTGTTGTGCATTTGGGCTTCCCAAGTGGTGCTAGTGGTAAAGAGCCTGCCTGCCGATGCAGGAGAGGCAAGAGATGCGGGTTGGATCCCTGGGTGGGGAAGATCCCCTGGAGGAGAGCATGGCAACCCACTCCAGTATTCTTACCTGGAGAATCCCATGGACAGAGGAGCCTGGCGGGCTACAGTCCATGGGGTGGCAAAGAGTAGGACACGACTGAAACAACTTAGCATGCATGAGGAAAGTCTTTGGTGGTCTAAACGTTGGAAATCTTCTGCCCCACATGCGTTGGCACCGTGAAAATGTGAGGAAGGGGTCGGGTAGGACCAGAGTGGGAGAAGTGGGTCACTTTGTGGCTTCTCTCCCAGGACATCCCTCCGTAGCTGTAGGTTCCTTTTTTTTTTTAAGTTGAAGAGAATTTTAAAAGCGTTAAATATACCCGTATTCAAAAAAGAACCACAGAATTTCCTAAGGATCAAGGGTTCACATCATCAGGTGGGGTTAAATTTGGCTGCAAGGGAGGAGGAAGTAAAATTCTCTGTCATACAGCAGACCAGAGGTGGGCGGCTTCAGGTCTTTCCAGATCTCAACGTGGGTTCTAGTTCTCTGCTCTGTTCTCGCGTGGGTTCGCTTCTTTTCCCGTGCTTTAAGATGGGGCTGTGGCCATCACACCCAGGTTCCAAGCAGCAGGATGAAGGGAAGGAAGGAGAAGGTCCAGAGGCACAGCTGTCTTTCAAAAAAAGATTCCTGGAAGCTGCACAAGAGTCTACACTTGCTCTAACAGTTCATTGGTCAGAACTTAGTCACGTGACTACACTTGGTTGCAAAGGATGCTGGGAAATGTAGTCCTTATTCTGGGTGGTCATGTGCCCAGCTTGAAAGTCTTTTTTCTATGGAAGACGAAGAGTGAAAATTGGTGGAAACTGGCTAGTTTCCATCCCAGCAAACTTGTCGGATGATCCAGCTGCCTTGAATCAGCGGTACCTGCTTCCCTCTGGTTGCTGTGGGCCCTGAGAATCATCCGCTTCTCTGTCTGCAGCTGTGTCCTGCCCGCCCTCCCTGGTCTACAACCACTGTGAGAGTGGCTGCCCCCGGCAGTGTGAGGGCAACTCGAGCTCCTGCGGGGACCATCCTTTGGAAGGCTGCTTCTGCCCTCCGCACCATGTGATGCTGGAAGGCAGCTGTGTCCCTGAGGAGGCCTGCACCCAGTGCGTCGGTGACGATGGCATCCGGCACCAGGTAGGAGCCACCCCTCTGCAAGGGAGCTGCTTCTCACTGGCTCAGTGGTGGAAGCATTGACCCTTGATTGGCCCCTTCCAACCTTGGCTATTCCAGGCATCCCTGAGGGATGGGGAAGCAGCATGGCATAAAGACTCGGAGTCTGATGCACCTTGGTTCAAATTCCAGTCTATTGTGGGTTAGCTGTGTGATTAAACACCAGAGTGTAACAACCCATTATTACTACTAGTACTGTTTTTTAAAAATCATTTTTTGATGTCTTTATTGAATTTGCTGCATTACTGTTTCTGTGTTTTTGGCCACAAGACATGTGGGGGTCTTAGTTTCTTGACCAGGAGTCAAACCTGCACTCCTTGAATTGGAAGCCAGAGTCTTTACCATTGGACCACCAGGGAAGTTCCTATTAGCACTATTTTTTATGATTATATTCACATAAGTAGAATGCTGGGAAAAGAATGGGATGGGAAAAGAATACTTTATATAGTGATGTCTACCATTATTGGGGGTTCCCTGATGGCTCAGACAGTAAAGAATCTGCCTCCAATGCAGGACACCCAGGTTCGATCCCTGGGTTAGTAAGATCCCCTGGAGAAGGGAATGGTTATCCACTCCAGTATTCTTGCCTGGAGAATTCCATGGCCAGAGGAGCCTGGTGGGCTATAGTCCATGGGGTCACAAAGAGTTGGACACGACTGAGTGACTTAACACTTTTTCACTTTTCACCATTTTTAAGATATATTATATGCCTTGCATTGTACTAAGCACTCTATATTTATGTTTGAACATTCCAAGACGTGTTTTGCAGGCAGGGTATTGACAGTTACTGTCAATAAGAACGGATGAAAATACTCTAGCTAAGCAAGTTAGACAGTTTCTTTATTGCTGGATTCTTTAGAGCTTTCGATGTGCTGATGTCCATTGCCAGGTTTTGCTTCTCAGGCTTATTAGACCATGGAATTGTACTGGGTGAGCCAAAAAGTTCGTTCCTGTTCTTCCATAAGGTGTTATGAAAAACGCCTAATGAACTTTCTGGCTAATTCAATGTGTGTGGTGGAGTGTGTGTGTGTGTGTACAGCATCCCTTTGGACTAGGGTATGTGTGTGTGTATAGTATCTCCTTGGACTAGAGTGTGTGTGTGTGTGTGTGTGTGTACAGCATCCCCTTGGACTAGGGTCCCACAGAACACACTTCACTATCTTACATTGTCTTATAAATACTCATGAAACCTCTTTGAGAAAATGAAAGTTTAGTGAACTTGGTCCCCTGCCCACGGATGCAGTTTGTAGGAGATGGGTTGGGAGCTGGAGTCAATATCTGAAGCTCTGCCTCACTCCCTAGAGCTTGCTCTTTCTGATATATGAAGTTACCCTTCGGCTAGGTCTCCTTTAAGCTGAGTTGCTTGGAAGTCATTTTGTCATCAAGTCATCAATTCCTTTAGCCGTTTAGGAGTCATTATTTTGAAAGGCGATTTATTTACCAAACTCTATTTATTTACCAACACCTTGGCCTCGGATGGCAGTCACTTCTCTCCAGAGTTGCCCACGTGTATATTATAGTCCCTGGGGCAGTGTGTGTCTGTGGGCATGGGTATGGTCCTGTCCTTCATTCTGGCAGCAATACCACAGAGCGTGCTAGAGGGGAGCTTGTTTGGCTTCTAGAGAAGGATGATGTGTTCTATCATCGTGGGCCACACTCAAGGCCTAACATCTCCGTCATCACCGGGGAAGCCCTTCATCACTAAGGAAACCTGGTTGATGACTTAACTGTATTTAGTCACAACTAGGAGAATGTTTATGAAGCTAGCTAATCAACTGGAGAATGACGAGAATAGTATATCCACGATTACATGCTTTTGTCCCTGACATTGTAAGCCAGGAAATGGACTGTTTCACTTGGTTCTCCCCCCAAACTCCATAGGGTAATTATTACACATCTCATTGAATGGATGACGGAACTGTGGCTCAGATGGCAAGCGGTGATTTAAAAAGACTCTATTCACTACACCAGGTCAACCCTTAGTGTCCTAAGTCTGCCACAGATCTCACTGGAACTGTGAGCCAAACTCTGAGCTGACCGGGTGTCCACGTAAGTGTGTGTCCATTAGGCTATTACTTGGATGGTTCTAGTGGCTGTTTTGTTGTTGGGTTTTATCTAGTTGAGCCCGTTTTTGTTTTCACAGTGTAGTCAATAAACCAAGAGGGAAGCCCAGCCACTCTCTACTGCCATATTTCAACTTGCTAAATTAAGTGACTCTGTACCATACGTGAAAGTGTTTGTTGCTCAGTCGTGTCCGACTCTTTGTGATCTCATGGATGGTAGCCACCAAGCTCCTCTGTCCATGGAGTTCTCCAGGCAATACTGGAGTGGGTTGCCATTCTTTTCTCCAGGATGTCTTCCCAGATATTCCCCCAAAGAGTTGACAAAACCTTACATTGCTCTCCCTGACTTGCACAGCCCTTAGGCTCCTACTGGGCACAGATGATATGTACCATTGCCCTGGTGGCTCCGACGGTAAAGCGTCTACCCGCAATGTGGGAGACCTGGGTTAAATTCCTGGGTCAGGAAGATCCCCTGGAGAAGGAAATGGCAACCACTCCAGTACTCTTGCCTGGAAAATCCCATGGATGGAAGAGCCTGGTAGGCTACAGTCCATGGGGTCGCAAAGAGTTGGACATGACTGAACGATTTCACTTTGCTGTTGGTGGCAGGCATTCTCAGAGGGAGGCAGAAATGGTCTCTACTCCCTTCCTTGGCATCCTGGGATTGGAAGGAATGTCAAGTTTGTCTTTCTGGTTCCATGAGTCAGGTATCTGTAGGATCCTGAAAGCAGGAGGCTTGTGAATTTTATCTTAGGGTCCTCAGCTCCTTCCCTACTCCTTCTCTCTAACCCCATTTCCCCTTTTCACTGCTCCCAACTTTTCAGTCCAACACATTGGAATAGGTATTCAAGTCATATGAAGCGGGCGTTTAAACAGTGTGGTACTTTGATGTATAAATGGTCTTAAAAATATATTTTAAAACCAAGCAACATAAAATCAGTTAATAAAACACTATGAAGGGAACACAGCCAGTGTTAGTTATTTCGGAAAATATAGTTTAAATGGATAAAAAAAATTATTCAGCCACCTGCAATGTCATTAGTCTCATAGCAGAGAAAGAATAAAAATCTAATATGAAGAACATTCCCATTAAATGAATTTTCTTTAAACTGAAAACTAAAGCCTAGAAAACTTTTCTTTGGGGAAATAATTCAGGGTAGAAATCCCTCATGCTAATGTCGGAAGGGCAAAATATTTACCAGTTTCCATAGCTCTTGTTTATGTTACAAATGCGCTCTGCCTTTATAGTGGGCTCTGGAGGAATCCCGTGGACAGAGGAGCCTGGAGAGCTATAGTCCATGGGGTCGCAAAGAGTCGGACATGAATAAGCACAGACACACAGACACAGACACACACAGACACACACACACACAGACACACACACAGACACACAGACACAGACACACACACAGACACACACAGACACACACACAGACACACACAGACACACACAGACACACACACACACACACACACACACACACACTGGAGGAATCCAGAGCCCCCTGCGTGGGTTGTGTTCCCATTAGTTTAGGGGTTCCCCCACCCCACTGTGCTGGGCAAGCATTGCTCTAGCCCCTCGAGGACTGCCTCCATCACCTTGTCGGTCCACCCTGAGCCCAGTTCCCTCCCTGATCTCTGGTGTCAGTTCATTTGCATCTTTCCTCAAATCCTGGCTGGGGTGGATGGTGCTTGTGACTTACTGAGTCCCTGGGTTCTGAAGACTTCCGTTTCCTCTTGCTGTACTCTCTGCAGGCTGTTCTTCTGTAATCTTTATTTAATCTTTAACGCCAGCCATCTGGCTTAACTTGTTCTGTCCAGGTAACAATACTATATCAGCTCTGGAACCTGGGGACTGAGACAGGGCTGCTGTCTCAGGAGTCATCAGGAGTCGGCTTGTCCTGATACAGGAGTGCCCTCTGCCGGCCAGTTGGCTGCATAACTCTCCAGGTGTGTGGCCTCAGGGCCTTTTTGAAGCTCAGCCTTGGAGGCTTAAAAGGGCCTTTTCAGGAGTCATAGATTCTCTGGCATGAAGAGCTTCCTGGGACAATGGAAATCCCTGGAAAAGGAGGTTAACACCTGATTTTGGTCATCTATTATGATGTTGCCCAGGAGAGTTGGAAAGTTGTGTTACTCATTCTTAAATTTAACATGTCTGGAGTTCATTTTTAAAAAGAGAGAAAAAAACTAATATGTAAATATATATCTCCTTTATTTATTTTTAATTAATTTTTATTGGAGTATAGTTGCTTCTTTTGTGGGCTTCCCTGGTGACTCAGTGGTAAAGAATCTGTCTGCCAATGCAGGGGACTCGGGGTTCGATCCCTGGGTCGGGAAGATCCCTTGGAGAAGAGAATGGCTACCCACTCCAGTATTCTTGCCTGGGAAGTCCCATGGACAGAGGAGCCTGGTGGGCTACAGTCCACTGGGTCACAAAGAATCAGACACGACTTAGCGCCTAAACTACAAAAGTTGCTTTACAGTGTGGTGTGTTAGTTTCAACTGTGGGCTTCCCTGGTGGCTCAAACGGTAAAGAATCCACCTGGATTGTGGGAGACCTGGGTTCAGTCCCTGGGATGGGAAGATCCCTTGGAGGAGGGCATGGCAACCCTCTCCAGTATTCTTGCCTGGAGAATCCCCATGGACAGAGGAGCCTGGCAGACTATAGTCTATGGGGTCGCAAAGAGTCGGACACGACTGAGCAACTAAGCTCAGCACAGCACAGTTTCTACTCTACAGCAAAGCGAATCAGCTATCCATATGCATATAAAATGCCCTCTGTTTTGGATTTCCTTCCCGTTTAGGTCACTGCAGAGCATGGGTTGAGTTCCCTGTGCTATATAGTAGGTTCTCATTGGATATCTAGTTTATGCACAGTGTATGTAGGTCAGTCCCAGTCTCCCAGTTCATCCCACCCCCTTTCCCCGTTTGGTGTCCATACATTCTTCTCCGCGTCTGTGTCTGCATCTCTGTTTTGCAAATAAGATCATTTCTCTCTATAATTTCCTTTCTTATCTCATCACCTTTGTTACGTAAATGTCTAAATATCCCTCGGTTTACAGTTTTCTTGGCATCACTATCAGTGTTAAAGAGCAGGAAGAGCCTGGACAGAGAGATGCCCTGGGAGACGTGAGTCGCCCCCTCTCTCCTCCACTCTGCCTGGCCTCCCGTGTCCTGTGTCCTGGGCCTCTGAGGTCAGCATCCTCTGCCCCTCCCGGGTCTTTACAACCGCTGGGAGGAGCAGGACCTGTGGCCGCTGCACCCTGTTCTGCCTCTTGGTCCTCGTCCTGCCTTCTGCGCCTGCTTGCCGGCACCAGGCCCGGCACCAGGCTGGTCCCTGTTGAATTTTGAGGCGGGACCTGCTCACAAAACCTCAGGGCTGCACCTTGCCCTCCAAGTTCAGCACAGTCTCCCACAGTGGACAGACTCCCGGGAGGTGAGACCTCTCTGGAACCCCCAATCCTAGTGAACTCTTTTTTCTGCACTCCTGGGGCTCTTGAGCTCTATTGAGAGTTCCCAGACAGTAAACAGCACCAAAGGTAAACGCACAGTGTGATGAGTTTTGACAAGTGCCTGCACCTGTAAAGCCGTCATCATAATCAAAATAATGAAATTCCCATCACCTCCAAAAGTTTCCTGAGCCTCCTTTTTAATACACCGTACCCCCACCTCTCATCCCCAGGCAACCACTGGACTGGTCTCCTTTCTGTCATTGTAGATTCATTTATATTTTCTGGAATTGTATATAAATGGACTCATGCAATATTTACTCCCCTTTTGCCTGGCTTCTTTCACTCAGCATAATATTCTTGAGATCCACCCATGCTGTGTGTTTCGTTGTTTGTTTTTACGGCTGAGTAGGATTCTGTGATGTGAATGCATCCCAATTGAGAGATCTCATTCAACTTTTCACGGGTGAGTCCTATTTCCTCGGCTTGACCATCAGCCATTCGAGGGCTGAGACAGAGTGTTTAGTGCTCATCACTCCCCCAGCCCTGCAGTGGGCCGGCTGAGCTGCACAGTTGTGGTCTGGCAAGAGAGCAGATGTCCAGGGCTAGGATGCTGAGTCCACCTGGTCAAGCTCCTGGTCTGTGCCTTGGTGTCACCACTGGTCAGTGTAGACGATGGTCATCCCCACCAGTGGTCAGTGTAGACGATGGTCATCCTCACTGGATATGGTTATTAGAAGGCACATTTAGTGAGTCACTGTGGAACCTTTGGGGAATTATCTTGAACATACTTCATGCTACCTGTTCCTAGGAAGGGGGCTTCCCCAATGTCTCAGCAGTAAAGAATCCACCTGCAGTGCTGGAGATGTAAGAGAGGCAGGTTCGATCCCTGGGTCGGGAAGATCCCCTGGAAAAGGAAATGGCAACCCACCTCAGTATTCTTGCCTGAAAAATCCCACAGATAGAGGAGCCTGACAGGCTATAGTCCAAAGGGTCTCAAAGAGTTGGACACAGCTGAGCGACTGAGCATGCACGCATATTACTGGGAGGCAGCTAAGCACAGTGTTGCAAAGTGGATTCTGGGTCCAGATCCTAGTGCTGTGACGATGTGACCCGGGCAGGCGCCTCTGCTGTCTCCTTGGACTAGTGGGGATGACAGTAAGGATGTCCTGGCTGTGGGGCTTCGGTGAGGATTAAATGAGGATTAAACGAGTAGTTTACATAAAGCCCTAAACTGTGCCACGTGGTACTGGCCCCTCTGATGTGAGCTCTTACATGTGTGCAGGGAGCAGACGGTGTCCAGGGAGGCATCTGAGGTTTAATCCCACAGGAGGAAGGCAGCTGGGGGAGGGGTTACCTGGAGCTCTCCCATACCCTTCCTCTCAGTGGCTGATACTGATTGTAGACCATGGAAGCAGATGGGATAAGTGAGACCTTCCTGACCTGGGAACTTCTTAGTGGCCTTTTAGCTGCTGGATAAGAATGCATTTTATTCAGGAGCGATTTCTCTGGAATTTCCCTACATGGCTGAGTCTGAAGGGAGCCGTTCTTGGCTCTGGGTCTGTGCTGTTCCCAGCCCTCTACTCCTCGCATAGTACCTGGGAGGCAGGCTGGGGGGGTCCTCACCTTGCAGGGGAGGAAGCCAGGCATCGGCACCCAGGGGTGAAGCCTACGTAGAAGTGGGGGATCCCCTGATTCAAAGCCCTTGTGCGACAGGGGTACCTCCAGCGCTAAGGTCACTGCATTAGCCCCAGGTCACCCTTCATCTGGAAACTGCAGCCTGGTCTCCAAAGTCACTCCCAGACCCAACCACGTGGCTGTTCTGAGTTTTGCTGTCCCCGCTTCCATTCTTCCTGCTGCATAGTCTGAAGTCTGTTCCAGAAACAAAGGGAACCTTTCTCAGGCTGCAGCCCAGCTTCTTCTCTGGCTTGGGACGTGGCCAGGGGTGACACCAGAGTCTCTGTTTTCTTGCCTTGCTTCATCTTAGCACCACCATCAGAAGGGCTGCAGTGAAAGCTCCATGTTTTCGGACACCTGTGGTTTGCCCTTCCCCCGAGTGTGCAAAGTGACGTGGGCGGCCCTGTGGGCTCCTCCTTCTCAGGATCCCCTGGCATCTGTCTGTCCACCCAGCTCATCTGCATGGCTCTAACCCTGGGGCCCCACCTGGGGAGACAGAGCCAGGGGTGGGGACGCCCAACTTCCATGAACTCCTGGACTCTCTCTGAACCTCGTTCTTCCTCAGCTCCTGGAAACGTGGGTCCCAGACAATCACCCCTGCCAGATCTGCACGTGCCTCAGCGGGCGGAAGGTCAACTGCACGACACAGCCCTGCCCCTCGGCTGGAGGTGAGGCCCCCTCCACACCCATCCCCACCCCGCCACTGTCTCCAGAGCCGGGGGGCCAGATCCATACACAGATGACCTGTGCCAGCCCCCCTCCTTGCCTCTTGGGGCTGGGGTGCCCTCTCTGCACTTGGGTAGAGCTCTCGGGTTAGGGGGCCGGGGAGGCCTCCCCTGCTGTCCCCACCTTGACTCTCAGCCTGGTGTCCCAAGGGTGCATCTGAGTGGGGTGGCAGGACGTGCCAGGGAGACTCATTTGTCGATCGGCCAGCTGGTTGCCATGGCGCAGAGTCTGCGAGGGGCGGGGGTGCTGGGGGGTACCGTTATCTCTTCCTCTGACCTCTGTGGCCTCTTGTCCCCCAGTGCCCGCGTGCGGCCCATGTGAGGTGGCCCGGCTCCGGCAGAGCACGCAGCAGTGCTGTCCCGAGTACGAGTGTGGTACGTGTCACCCCGCGCCTTTCTCCAGGTCCAATCGCAGCCCAGCCCAGGAGGGCGAGGTGGTGGTGCTGAAGGGGACAGTGGGAGGGGCCCAGGGGTGGATTTTCTAAAACCTGGAAAGAGTAGCCTCTGGAAAAGAGGATTTGCTTCCTGGAAAGATTCTGCAGTGACTTACCAAATGTAAGGTTTGAGAACATTAAGAAAGAATAAGGTGCAGTGTTCACAGAGGCCAGTTTTGCAGCAGCCAAGATATGCAAGCCACCTAAGTGCCCATCAATAGAGGAGTGGATAGGGACCTCCTTGGCGGTCCAGTGGTTAAGACTCCGTCCTTCCACTGCAGGGGTCATAGGTTCAATCCTTGGTTGGGGAACTAAAATCCCATGTGCCATGTGGCCAAAAAAACAGAAAAAAAAATAACCCCCAAACAGACAGATGAATGCACAAAGATATGGTACGTACATGCAGTGGAATACTCCTCAGCCAGAAAAAGAATAAGATTTGACACTTGCAGCAACACAGATAGACCTGGAGGGCATGATGCTAAGTGAAGTGGGTCAGACAGAGAAAGACAAATACTGTATGATACCACTTATATGTGGAATCTACAAACTGCAACCAACTAGTGAATATAGCAAAAAAAGACACAGACTCACGGATATAGAGAGCAAGCTAGTGGCTACCAGTGGGGAGAGGGGAGAGGGAGGGGTAAAATGGGGGGATTAAGAGATACAAACTACTGTGTACACAGCAGATAAGCTACAAGGACATGTTATGCAGCACAGGGAATACAGCCCATATTTTATGATAACTATAACCTTTAAAAATTGTGAGTATGCCAGAGTAACTGGCATAGTTATGCCAGAGTAACTGTAAAGAAGGCCACACGTGGACGGGCACCTTGATTTCAGCACGTTATTTGTCAGAGGGTTTTGTTATAGGATTGCAAACTACATTGTGAATAATGGGTGGAATGACAGTGTAATTAAATGAATCCAGAGCAGATGGAATTCTGGTTAATATGACGGGAAATCTCTAGTGCGCGGTCCTCATCCTGTCCGAGGTGTTTTTTAGCTGTACAGGCAAAGACATAAAACACAGGCTTGTGAAGTTTGCAGCAACAAAATCTTTGAGGGAGAGCAGGTAGATCAAGGCAGCAGGAGGATTTTGAAAAGAAATCATGAGACTTTGCTTTATGCTGATGAAATTTATCAAGGACAAACAGAAGCCTCGTCAGGAGATCTGACTGGAGAACAGTTTAGTAAACAGTTGGGACCTCATCCCAACGATCTTGGGTTGTTAGCAGTAGAGGAACAGGCGGTCATTTAGTTCAAGGCTTTCATTTATGGACGGTACAAGGCTTCTTCAATGTCCTGGGCACTATGCCGCCATTATTTCAAGTCAGCCTTAGACCGGCCCTGTGTGGTGGACTTCCCACCTTACAGAAGGTGATCCTGAGGTCTAGAGGGTTCAAGAGACTTGGCCTAGATCTGGAGTCCCTGCAGATGATGAGAGTAATTAACATGAGTTTCTCCTATAGCTTGGATCTATCTATCTGTTATCTAACGATCATCTGTCTGTTATGTATATATTTATTTATCATCACTTCCCCCCTGCCCCCTCCTTGTCCCTCTATCTCCATCTTTACCTTTATCTCTGTCTCTACCTGCATCTCCATTTCAACCTACGTCTCCACTCCCTTCCTTCATCTCCATCTCTGCCTGCATCTCCATCTCTGCCTGCATCTCCATCTCTACCTGCATCTCCATCTCTACCTGCTCCTCCATCTCTACCTGCACCTCCGTCTCTACCTGCACCTCCGACTCTACCTGCATCTTCATCTTTATCTTCATCTCTAGCTCTCCCTCGGTCTCCATCTCTAGCTCTACCTTTATCTCATTGCCATCATGTGTGTAAACAGTGGAGGTCTCATGGGTAGAAATGTAGGGAACCACTCACTAGCACAAGAGTGGCCTTGCTGGACCCTGAGGGCGCATCCTTCCTCTGGTCCTCAGTGTGTGACCTGGTGAGCTGCGACGTGCCCCCGGTGCCTCACTGCGAAGACGGCCTCCAGCCGGTGCTGTCCAATCCCGGCGAGTGCAGACCCAGCTTCACCTGTGGTGAGTCCTCCATCTGGGGGTGAGGAGGGGGCCATGCAGTCACTGTCCCCTGGCCTGGGACGGTGTCCTGTATTCTAGTGAGCTGAGTCTGGGCTTGGAGTGTGTCTGGAACAGAAGGGTCAAGGTCACACCTGGACTGAATCCTCTAAGACTCCTCCCAGCCACAGGCTGTGATGGGGGAGCAGGCGTGGGCACAGCTGCAGGCATCCCCCTCTTGGGTTTATTAGGAGGCAGTTGGACCTGAGATGCAGAAGCCTCCCTATCTCATCTTTATTTACTCCCATCCTCCCATAAACCATGGAGGGGAAGGAATGTACCCCTTGGCTTGTCCTCGTCACTGGGTCTTTGTTGTTCAGTTGCTGTCACGTCTGGCTCTTTGTGACTCCATGGACTGCAGCATGCCAGGCTCCTCTGTCCTTCTCTGTCTCCCAGAGTTTGCTCAAATTCATGTCCATTGAGTTGGTTATCCTATCAAACCATCTCGTCCTCTGTTGTCCCCTTCTCCTTCTGCCTTCAATCTTTCCCAGCGTCAGGGTCTTTTTCAATGGCTCTTCACATCAGGTGGCCAAAGTATTGGAGCTTATTCCCAAACAAATTTATAGATTTTTCACTTCCTGTATGTTTATCTACTTAAATTTTAAATACTACCAATTCAAGCCTAGGATTGGACTAAAGAAAGTCCTGGACATGTTAAGAAACCGCATTCTGTGTTAAGCTACTGAGTATACTCACCTAAAGTCAATACCTACTTACTGTCCTGTTGATTTGGGATCTCACTTCAGTTCATAGATGGTAACCCTTGAGGGTGAGAAAACACTTTATATCTGGAAGAAGCTGGGGACAGGCAAAGACATGGGGTAGGGTTTGGCCTTGATGAAACGACACTGTGGCTTTGCTGTCATTTTTCATTCATTGTTGTTGAAGGACCTAAAACTGTAGGGTATTTATTATTCCAGGCACTGAGATGGGAATAAGATCTTATAAGCTACCAGCTTGTAAAAATGCTAACCAGCGCCTGTGTGCCTGGGGTACCTGGGTCTTAGAGATTCTGCATCTGTCCTCTCTGAGTATCTGCAGGTGAAAGAACCCCACCCCTTCCAGAGGTGCCTAGGAGGGTGATGGACTGGACACCCAGCAGCCTTCTCTTCCTCTCTGTTAAAATAACATCACATTTCCCCTTTGGATTAGTGTCTTTACTCTCCTGCAGACTAACTGTCTGCTTTGGGGTGTGATTGACTGTCCCAGGGCTCCCAAGTGGGTTTCACGTGTGTTTCTGACTTCAGTGGGGCTAGAGTTCCCAGGGACCTTGCATCCTAGCTGAATGCTGAGGAGCTCGGGCTGAGTGCAGGGCTCAGCGTGGCAGGACAGGCACCACTTTGTGCTGCCCCTCAGCCTGCAGAAAGGAAGAATGCCCGAGGGAGTCCCCGCCCTCCTGCCCCCCACACCGGATGCCCGCCCTTCGGAAGACCCAGTGCTGTGATGAGTACGAGTGCGCTTGCAACTGCGCCAACTCCACGGTGAGCTGCCCGCTGGGGTACCTGGCCTCCACCGTCACCAACGACTGCGGCTGCACCACCACCACCTGCCTCCCTGACAAGGTAAGGCTGCTTGGCTCTGGTTGGGATGATGGCCAGACACATGCTTTTCATGGAAGACATGCCTTCCTGCCCGGATGAGTGCTGTGTGGCCTGGTGGGGGGTGGGCGGCGTCAGCATTCTCTCTTAGCCTGATTCTCGTTAGCTCAGGGGGTACTCAGAGACTACCGTGTCTCAGCATGGCTGCGTGCTGAGGTTACAAATGTGGTGTAAGATAAGGTCGTGCCTCTAAAGAGCTCCTTGTACAGAAGCTGGAAGACTGAGTGGGTATAGTGAAAGTGTTAGTTGCTCAGTCACGTCTGACTCTTTGTGACCCCATGAACTACTGTAGCCCGCCAGGCTCCTCTGTCCATGGGATTCTAGGCTATTCCCTTTTCCAGGGGATCTTTCCTGACCCAGGGATCAAACCCGGGTCTCCTCCGCTGCAGGCAGATTCTTTAGAGCAGGTTTAGGAAAATGGTTTTAACCTCTTTGTACTGTTATGATGTGAGTGAACATAGGCACCTGTTTGGAGCTTTGGAGGACACACTTGGGATCATTTAAAACCTGTCTTTAAGCCTCATGATCAAAGAGTTTCTTTGAGCATCTCACGCTGAGAAAATAAAGTCTGAGCGTGTGTATCACATGCACCCCAGGCTTCACTGTTCTACTCCTAACCAGCCGCTGGGATCTCATGTCCCACGCCCCTTCCGTAGTCTACAGTTCTTCCAAACAGGATCGTTGTGTCTCAAACACAGCTCACACTCTGTGCCCGAGCCTTTGTTTGATCCATTCCTTGTCCTTTGTGGGCCTCAAGGGAGTACTCATTCACAGCCCCTGCCCACCCGTCCCTCACTTTCAGCCACTCCTCACGAGACAGAGGGCTATTCATGGGTGGGTTCCGAGTCCAAGGACATCACTAGGTCTGAGAAGTAGGGTACAGCTTTCCGAGGGACACGGGAAAGAGTTTAATGCAGCAAAGGTAGCGGTGATAGTGAGTCAGGTCAGCCTGTGTATTATATCCCCACCCGGGGCCATGAAAGGACTCACAGGGGGCCAGTCCAGGGGTGGGCTTTCCTAAGTTAGATGGGCAGGGGTGGGAAGAGGCCAGACTCTAGTGTGGGCAGAGACCATGCTGTTTCACTTACTGCTGTAGTCTCGGCACCTAGGGTAGCTTCCAACACGTAGATCCTCCGTCCATGGGATTTTCCAGGCAAGAGTACTGGAGTGGGTTGCCATTTCCTTCTCCAGGGGATCTTCCTGACCCAGGGATTGAACCTGAGTCTGCCGGCATTCTAAGCAGACGCTTTACTGTCTGAGCCACCAGGGAAGACCCCAGCAGATGCCCACTCACCTCTTATTTAGATGAACCGAGTGAATTCACTCATGGAAACCTTGCGTCTACAGGTGTGCGTCCACCGAGGCACCATCTACCCCGTGGGCCAGTTCTGGGAGGAGGGCTGTGATACCTGCACCTGCACGGATCTGGAGGATGCTGTGATGGGCCTGCGTGTGGCCCAGTGCTCCCAGAAACCCTGCGCAGACAGCTGCCGGCCGGTAAGGGGGAGCAATGAGGGGGTGGTAGGGACGGGGATCCCAGGAACGGGCAAGACAGTCCCTTTAGGAACCTCTGGTTCAAGGCCAGAGGGGAGGGGCCAGGAGGGGAGTGGGGCTGGGGAACGGCAAGAGGCATGAGGCGAGCATCGCTCTGCCATCCTTCCGTGACCAGTTCTCAGCTGATGGTCATCTCTGCCATGAGATCTTGAGGCCAGAGGGCTGGGGAGTCGGTTTAAGCAGAGAGGTGGATTAATAGCCTAGAAAACAGGGCTTGGTTTTTTTCCCTGTCTTTTCCCTTTTCAGGCATCTTAGCCTAAACCTACTCCAGACATGTGTCCTGAATTTTCTGAGATGGTCCTAGGGTTAGTGTAACATCGTGTTTCTACGTAGGTTGGTGATTTTTCAGACCAGGTTTATAATTTGAAGTACAGAAGTCGAGCTGTGTTTATAATTTGAGGTATAACTGGGAGTTGGAACCCTCCCCCCAATTCAGTTTTTAATTCTTTTTGTGGTGGCCTGCCCACTAAGGCACCTGTGTACTTGGGGATGCTCTGTTCTTGCACAGTGAAGACTGGTCAGACTCTAGAGAAAGGCAACCACAGTCTGCCGGGGGAATTGTGGGTTGAATTCTTCTTGCTGGTTTAAAGCTATTATTGTTAGCACAAGTTCACGTGCCCAGTGCACAGGGAGGCCAAACCGAAACATCGGAGTCTGAGGCAGAGAAAGGTTTATTGCAGGGCTGCATAAGGAGACAGGCTGCTCTTGCCCTAAAAATCCCCAAGATCTCCTAAGGGTTTCGGCAAAGTATTTCTAAAAGCCAGGTGAGGGAGGGGGTCACGAGGTATGTGATCAGCTTGCACACAGTTCTCCGATGGGCTGAGCTAAGGAGCAGGTGGTGTCATAAGGGTGAACATGAGCAGTCCTTAGGCCCCAGGGGGGTGAACTTCTTCTGTTTGGTGGGGAGTTTTCACATTTGCAAAACAACTCAGAAAACGTGCATCGAATATTGTTACCTAGGTACTTCAGGGAGGAGCTACAGCAGAGGATGTGAGGGAGGCCCGTCTGTAGAAGGTCCCACAGGGTCCTGTTCAGTTACATTATTATTACTGCTTTATTCTCAGTAGAGAATGTTGATCAGAGAAGTGGAGCTAGGACAAATCTGTACCTGCAACAGCAGCAGAGAGAAGGCTCTTGACGCTTTTTCAGAAGTGTGTGTGGTTTGCTGATGGAGAGGAGGGCCTGAGAGTGAATCCAGAAGTGGGGATGTCCATTCAGTTGCCCCACGGCTCTCCCTGCTTCGCTGGTGCTGTGGAGGAGCAGGCCTGCCAGGCCCCTGGGAGAGGATGACGCTGTGGGATCCAGGGGTGCCTCTGGGGAGCGCCCATCCGTCTCCATCTCCTCCCACAGGCCACAGGAGGCAGCGGGAGTAACGTGCTATCGGGTGAAGAGAATGCTGCTGGAGGTCGTTTGTATAAAATTGGTCCCCAGTATGTTCTGTGTTTTGGTAGGGAGGTTTGTTTGTTTGTTCTGACTGTGATGGGTCTTTGTTGCGGTGCATGGGATTTCTCTAGTTTCAGCAGGTGGGGGCTGCTCTCCAGCTGCGGTGCGCGGGCTTCTCACTGTGGTGGTTTCTCTTGTTGGGGAGCACGCGCTCTAGGGCATACAGGCTTCCGTAGTTGCAGTAGGCCGGCTCAGTAGCTGTGGCTCATGGGCTTCAGGGTCCCTTGGCAGGTAGAATCTTCGCAGACCAGGGGTCGAAGCCAGGTCCCTTGCATTGGCAGGTGGATTCCCAACCACTGGACCACCAGGGAAATCTAAGCCATTAGGTCTTATTCATCCTCAAGATTCTCCTCCAGAAGGAAGAAGAGGCAGGGCTGTTCTTCCCTCTTGTTAGAAAGCAGAGGGGTTGAAGTTGGCTGAAAGCAGAGGAATGTCGTGCTACGGATCATCCGAAGCCAGCAGATGGGGCGAGTCCTGACTCCTAGCCTGGGGCTGTACTGGTAGGCTGGTATAGCTGGCAACAGGGTTGATTTCCTTTAGGACTGACTGGTTTGGCCTCCAGCTGCAGGATAACTAATGAGATCTCAGCTGTTAAGACTGAGAACAGCTTGCCAAGCACCGCTGTGACGCGGGTTGGGTGTCGTCAGGTCCCATGGAGATGGTCCTCAGGCTCCCAGGTCCCCGGAGAGGCAGTAACTGGGGTGTTGCTGAGTGTCAAGCACGTCCTGTGACTCGGTGCTGCTTGTGAGTGCACAGGGGGAGCAGAGCGGGGGTGGTACCCACGCCCGTCCCGAACACCCTTCTCTCCGAGATGCCGCTTAGTCCTGGGTTCCGGCCCCTCCTCCCCGGGGACATCACTGTTCTGTCTGCTCTTTGTACGTTGCTTCCGTGTTCTCGGTGGAGGGTTTCAATCCAAGGCCCCTATGCTTTGGCCAGATGGAGGACCTCCAAGAGGAGGATGGGTTGGCAGACTTGCACCTTGCAGGATGCTGGTCTCCCTGGCCAGCTTTCCGGGGACGGTTGGTCTCATCTCATGGTGTCCTATAAACTACTAGGTCAGTGCCAAGTGGTGACCTGGGGAAGCCCAGCTCTGCAGGTTACTGAGAGGTCCTGGGGTCAAGGCACTCATCTCATTCAGGTAACTCGCCCTGTTAGGGCAGAGCCCAGACTCCAGGCATCCTGAATGTTCTCCCCTGGTCTAGACTTGGGCCATGATAAATGCTGGGTCAGCTGGCAGCTGCTGCATGAACTCTGAACGTCTTTAAAACTGCTGTGGACTGACTCTTGGGGCTTCCCTTGTAGCTCCATAGTAAAGAATCCCCCTGCCAGCGCAGGAGATGCAGGTTTGATCTCTGGTCCAGGAAGATCCCCTGGAGAAGGAAATGGCTACCCACTCCAGTATTCTTGCCTAGAGAATTCCATGGACCGAGGAGTCTGGTGGGCTATGTCCATGGCCTCTCAAATAGTCAGACATGACTGAGCAACTGAACAACAACAAGGACTGGCTCCTGGTCCAGAGTGGACGCTTGCGGAGGGCAGGGTTGGATCTGGATGGATGGTGTGAGACCCGTAGTGATTCAGTGGGTGATGCTTCCTGACCACTTAGCATGATTGTGGGGCTGGAGGAGCGCAGAGATGAGGCGGTCCGGCTGTCCTCTGCAAGCCCCGGAGCTCCCAACACCTGCCGTGGGGACCAGAGCACCTGCATCTTTGCTGCCAGCTGTCCTGACACTCCATCCTTTGTGTGTTTTCAGGGCTTCACCTACATCCTCCACGAGGGCGAGTGCTGTGGAAGGTGCCTGCCGTCGGCCTGCGAGGTGGTGACCGGCTCCCCGCGGGGGGACTCCCAGTCCCAGTGGAAGAGTGTAGGTCTGGGTCAGGGTGGGTGAGGAGGAGGCTGGGGGCCGGGCCAACCTCATCCAGGGTCCAGGGCTGACCTTGGTTTCGATAAGGCAGACGCTCATTCCCTACCATTTGCTCTCCCTATGGCGAGTTTAATGTAGCTGTTGGTTTATCCAGATGTCAGCTGGAGAACTAGTTAAGGTTGCTCAGATCTGGGGAGGAGCCCAGTGCCCTCTCTATGAGTTCTGTGAGCTCCTGGGGGTGGGGGTTATGTTCTCTGTTCATCTGTGAACCTGAGGACCCTGATGGTTGGTGGAGGTCTGTGTGATGGCCCAGGCAGGGTCCTCTGACCTTGTCACTGATTTCCATTGGAGAAATTTACAGTCCAGACAAGCAAACAGTGTTTCTGTCCCCAGACTCTGCAAGCTACTTCTGCAGCTCTGGCTGTGGCCCTTGACCATGCCAGTGGCCCCCTCCCCCATCCCTATCGTCTCCTGTCTGGCCTCCCATCCCCAGATCCCCCTCCCTGAACCAGAGCAGCCTAGCTTCTCCTTTGTGGCCAGAGGCCCTCACGCTGGCTCTGGAGCCATTTTCTGAAACACAGAGGATCCTTCCCTGGGAGTCTTAGCCCAGATGCTGGGGTATGAACAGACCTTTCACTCTGGCTGCTATGGATAAAGTGGAGGTGCTGAGCCCTGGGATCCTGAGGAGGCAGGTGCTGGGGTGGGTGTGAGGTGCACCTGGGGGCCTTCCCCTTCTCAGTCCTCCAGGGAGACCAAAACACACTCTGTTTAGAAGGAGCACAAAGGGTTAACTGTCCTGCCCTGGCCTTGCGCATCTCCTGCCCTGGCCCACCGGCCTCTTCCTTCTCGGTGGTGACAGAGGGACTTGCTGAGTTCCCCACGAGGGATCCCGCCTCCCTCTTCTAGTCCTGGTCCCTGGGGATGGCCCTGCTCCATCCCTCCTCCCGGCCTGTCAGGCTGCCTGCTCCCCATCACCCCAGAATCAGGCTGGTTTTGCGAATCCTCCCCAGGGTCAGAGGCTGCTGTGTCCTGGGGGCGGGGGGAGCTGACAACTGGTACCTTTGAGGCTAAGCACCCCTCCCTCCCAGTCACTCATCTGCCTCCAGGGCTCACTCAGCTCTGACAGCAGTGTTTACAGAAGAGTCTCCCTCCCCCAGTTCAAGTCTCCCTCTGACCTGTAAGACTTGGGGGTCAGAAGTGGCTCTGGAACATGGGGACCAGCAGGAGTTGGTGGGGACAGGTCTTCTTAATGCATATGGTGTCCAGGGCTCAGTGGGTTATTGATCAGAGTCGAGTGTGGCCTGCAGCGGGAAGGTTTGTTCAGGGTGAGTCAGAAGGGGGTCAGGACAGAGGCTGCAATCTGGGCACTTTCAGCTCCTCCTCTGAAAAGAGGAGAAAGGGAACCGGGCCCGAAAGAAGCTGCCGGGCCTGGAGCATGCCGACCGGGCACCCCTGCTTGTGAGTCTGGGAGACACTCACACAGACTGGTCAGAAACTCTGGGGGACTTTCTGAACCATGTTCTGGACACTTGGTGCTCCTAGATGGTGGAGCCAGCCCGTGGGGACAGGCCACCCATTGCAGCCTGGAGGCCTGGGGACAAATTGCAGGGCTGAGGGCCAGATGCCAGCATCCCATCCTCAGAGGGAGGCCGTGTGAGGCTGGGCAATGGGCTGGGTTCCCCCGACCCCCGCGTCTCCCCTCCGCTGTCTCCTCACGCCGCTGTTCCTGGTCGCTCAGCTCCCAGGCGGGCTGAGGGTGGAGGGAGCACCCTCTGTCCTCAGCTGCTTCCTCTGGTGGCTCAAGACTGTCTTGGGAGCACATGTGGCTTTGAGATGGGCTCTTGGTTGGGGGGACTCTGACACAGACTCACTGAAGGACCTGGATGAGCTGTCATTCCCTCCAGGGGCCTCCCGCCGTGGGCAGGGCTTAGCTGTGGAGCCAGGCTCACCTCCAGGGCCCACCCCAGCTCCTGAAGGGACCACCCACTCCCAGTGGGACCTTGGGCCCCATGACCCACTCGAGTGCTCTGCCCACAGGTTGGCTCTCACTGGGCCTCCCCCGAGAACCCCTGCCTCATCCATGAGTGCGTCCGAGTCAAGGAGGAGGTCTTCGTGCAGCAGAGGAACGTCTCCTGCCCACAGCTGGACGTCCCTGTCTGCCCCTTGGGCTTCCAGCTGCGCTGTCAGACCTTGGGATGTTGCCCCACCTGTCGCTGTGGTAAGACATGCCACCAGGCCAGCCTCCAGGTCTCCCAACCCTCCAGAAAGGCTCAGAAGGGCTCCCAAATCCTTGCCTTTGGAGCAGCTTAGGGAAATGGGCAGGATCAAATCTTCCTGTCCTTTCCTAATGTTTTGGGGAGAAAGCATATGAGAGGAGAGAAGTAGGACTCTTCCTGAAGGTCATCCCTGAGCTTAGTGCTGGCTTTGTACTGTGTCTCACGTCATCCCATGACGATCACAGTGAGTACTGTGATACCTCCACTTGCTCACCTGAGTGGCAGAACTGGGATTGGATCCAGGCTTCTCTGATTCTAGAAATGCCTTCTCCATCATTCTTCTGGAGAAGGTATTCCAGCTATCCATCTCCTAACCCCACCATCAACCAAGCAACCAACTAACCATCAACCAATCAACCAAACAA
>NW_024070213.1:15428223-15617479 GCF_014754425.2 Oryx dammah | reverse complement strand
CAATCAGCCAAACAACCAATAACAGCAGCAACAGCAAACAACCCTCACCGCCTCCTGCCCTGAATTTTTTGTGTGATTTTATTGTGGGACTTAGTTTCCAAAGCAGATTTTCATTTCTTCACAAGCACAGCACCCTCTCTCTTGCCCCGTCACTGTGAATCACTTAAACAAGCACCCTCCCCTCCAGGGCTCCAGGGGGCTGGAGGGTGGGGAGCAGGCAGCTGCCCATCCTTGGGGGGCCTGGGGTCAGTGTGGCCACGTGGGCAGGAGGACCCACAGTGCCTGGCGGGGGTGGAGGGAAGGACTAGCAGGTGGAGGGGAGAGGCCCAGCCCAGCAGAGCAGCCGGGTTGCAGGTTTCCACCAGGTGTGTTCCAATCACTCATGCCCTGTGCCTGTCTCTCCCCAGAGCCTGTGCAGGCTTGCGTGCTCAACGGCACCATCATCGGGGTGAGCTGATGCCTTCTCCCCAGGGGGGCAGCGACAGGGGCTGTGTGGAGGGTGGGCAGCATCTGAAAGTGCAAATGACAGGACCCAGAGTGATCTCCACCTACACTTCCCTTGCTCCTAGGGCTTCCCAGGCATCCTGGAGTAGAAGCCCCAACTCTCCAGGGCCTGGGTCCCACCTTCGCCTTCTAGAGCTCACCTCCCGGCCCCTCAGCCCCCAGGCACAGAAGATGCCAGCCTGTTCCCTCTCCCTCTGCCCCAGGGAAAGCCCTCATTCTCACCACTGCCATCCTTGAGAGGGGAGGGTCGGGGAAGGAGTGGCCTCTGGGGACCAGAGGAGAATTGGGGTGATGATGGCTCCTAGCAGCTTTGAGCAGCCGGGCCCCACACCTAAGCCAGATGGCTCATGGGGCTGAGGGCAGTTGGGGTTTGGGGGACTGGGGTGCCAGGAGGCCTGACCCTGGTCCCCTCTGGTTCCAGCCCGGGAAGACTGTGATGGTTGATGCGTGCATGACCTGCCGCTGCACCGTCCAGGCAGGGGTCGTCTCCGGATTCAAGCTGGAGTGCAGGCAGACCACCTGCCAGGCCTGCCCTGTGGTAAGAGAGGCTGCAGTTGGCGGGGATCGGGGCGGGGGGGTGGGTCAAATGGGTACTTTTAGGACCCAGGCAATGGGACCTCACCAGGATCTTTAAATAAAAACTTTCATGATTTTCTGATTATGTTCAGTATCTGACAACTGTCAGGAAGGGACTAAAAGTCACCTACCCAGATTGCATTTCTCAGAAATAACTATAATTTAGTTTTGTACATTTAAAGCATTTTTTTCATGTATTTGCAAGGCTGCAACCATATTCACAATTCTGTATTCTTTTTTAGGCAACTTTAAGTAACATCACTACTGATCTTTGAAAGCATTAAAAATCAGTCAAATATTTATCCGACAGTTACCAGTTAGCCCAGTTATTTATCAGACACTTGTCACATTCTCTGGAGTGGACCTGCCTCAAAGTATACTTTTATTATTGCACATTGTTGTCTGACTCTTTGTGACCCCATGGACTGCACCCCGCCAGGCTCCTCTGTCCATGGGGTTTTCCAGGCAAGAGTACTGGAGTGGGCTGCCATTTCCTTCTCCAGGGTATCTTCGTGACCCAGGGGTTGAATCCAGATCTCTAGCACTGCAGGCAGAGTGTTTACCACTGAGCCACCAGGGCAGCCCTACTGGACACTGGGGTGGTCTAAAATAGTTCACCCCGTTTCTGCCAGGTCACGATGATGGTGTTTGCTTCGAACACCTCCACAGGTGGGATCTGGGACGTGGAATCCTCATTTCTGGTGGAGTAGAGGAGAGCATGCACTTCACTGGTCTAATCACGACTCTTAGCAGACCCCTCCTCCCCCGCACAGAGCTGCACCCAGTGCTGAGGAGGATGCCTTGGCTTCTCCCGCAGGCTGCCCCTTGCATCTGGGGCTCCTGCTGTCTTAGAAAATACAGTTGGTCGGATGAGTTTCTTGTGAGCTGGATGCACAGAATACATACTGTAACCACTCTTTTAGGTGGTGGAGCAGTGGGTGGGGGCTGGACGGTTCCTGGAGAGGAATCTGTCATCGGAGGAGCAATGCAGTGGCCAGAGGGGAGGGGCGGTGGGGGGAGGGATGAGGAACACTGGAGCCGGTGCGGTCAGCACTCTTGAGGACAGGTGTGTTCTGCACCTGGGTGCTATGTGAGGCTTCAAGGAGGGGCTTAATAACATGGGGAATGAAGGGGTCTATAGGATGCACATTGTTTCTGATAGAATGGCTCAAGGAGAACATCCCTGCCTCAGGAAGAAGGGAGCGAAATATGTGTTTTTGCTTTTTTAAAATTTAAAATACCAGTTTTAGGGTTTCCAGTCCAAGTGTGGGTCTGTGAGACAACTCCCCTGATACATCTGGGCTTGAATATGGGAAGGAATGATGCTGTCTGAAGTCTGTGGCACCCCTTCACCTGAAGGTCGATGGAATTACAATCCATGCCAGGAGAGAGAGGTCCACACCCACTGTCCTGCAGGAAGCGGTCAGGGGGATGAGCACGCTCTTTACTGGCGCCCTCTGGTGGTCAGAGGGTGGCACAGTCACCTCCTCTGCATCCATAGTGAAAGGGAAGTCACTCAGTCGTGTCTGACTCTGCGACCCCATGGACTGTAGCCTACCAGGCTCCTCTGTCCATGGGATTTTCCAGGCAATAGTCCTGGAGTGGATTGCCATTTCCTTCTCCAGGGGATCTTCCCAACCCAGGGATCGAACCCGGGTCTCCCGCATTGTAGACAGATGCTTTACCGTCTGAGCCACCAGGAAACCCAGTTTTAGAATCCAGTCTAGACATAGGTTTCTAAATATTTTTAAATCCACAACCCACTTTGGTCTGTGTGCTCCTCCTCTTCTCCAAAAAAATTGCCTCTCCCCAGGGCAGTGTGGGCCTCCCTGGTGGCTCAGATGGTAAAGAATCCGCCTCCCAGTGCAGGAGATCGCGGTTTCAATCCCTGGATGGGGAAGATCCCCTGGAGAAGGCAATGGCAACCCACTCCCGTGTTCTTGCCTGGAGAATGCCACGAACAGAGGAGCCTGGAAGGCCACAGTCCATAGGGTCACAAAGAGTCAGGCACAACTGAGCAGCCAATCACATCACACACACACACACACACACACACACACACACACACACACACGGCTGTGAACTCACACACACACACACACACACACACACACACACACACACACACACACACACACACACGGCTGTGAACTCACTTCCTCCCCCTTGAGATCCTGAAGATTAGCTCTGCGGTTGTCTCTGCCTCATATGCCCCTTCTCGCTCAGCATCCTTCCCTGGACCTCCAGGAGGCCTCCTGCACGTGGGGAGCTGTGCTGGTCAAGTTTAGGTCAGTCTGTTTGAACTGCAAATGTCAGATGGAACTGTTAGCATCACCAGAAACGTGGGCCCTCTGTCTCCTCCAGGGGAGATAATGCTTCTACCTCAAGGAGCCCAGCAGGCGGTGGTCTGTGCTGGTGGTCTGTGCTGGTGGAGATAAAGGAATGCAAGGGGAAGAGACATGACCCTGACTGGGAGCACTGAGAAAGCCTCCTGGAGGAGCATGACCTTGGATTGACCTTCAGCAGTGACCACTCAGGAGGGGCAATGGGGACAGACTGGCAGATCAGCAAGAGAAAGGGCAGTGGCTTTTTTTTTTTTAAAGTAGTTTCTCTTTTCTAAAGGCTTTTAAAAATAGTTCTACTAGATATTGCAATTATTTTTTAAAGTAGATAAGGTTTTTAGTTGGAGTTTCAACATCAAACTCTCAAAAATTACTAGAATGAATAGACAGAGAAGTAGAAGGATACAGTAGAGCTGAAAAGCGCTATGACCCAATTCAACATAATTAAGTTTTATACAATTTTCACACAACAGTAGGATACAAAATTCTGTTCAAGTTCCCACGGACTATAAACCAGGAGACACTGGAACATATCCAGGGACATAAAACAAGGTGCAAAAATTTCATGGTCTAAAGAAATCATACAGATTCTTTTCTCTTAACACTGTGGAATGATGTTAGAAATCAATATCAAAGGAGGTTTGAAAATAACCCACATTGTTTCAAGTGCAAGGTTTAAAATATTTTATTATCACTGTGCGAATGTGCTAAGCCGCTTCAGTTGTGTTTGACTCTGCGACCCCATGGACCGTGAGTCTCCAGGCTCCTCTGTGTATGGGATTCTCCAGGCAAGAATACTGGAGTGGGTTGCCATGCCCTCCTCCAGGGGATCTTCCCGACCCAGGGATCGAACCCGTGTCTCTTATGTCTCCTGCATTGGCAGGCGGGTTTTCTTTACAGCTAGCGCTACCCGGGAAGCCCATATTCACTATTCATTATCAGTTGTAAACTGCGCATAGGACCGATGTTAATAAATGTATTCACAAGAGAAAAAAGTTTAAAAAGAGGGTGAGAAAAGGAAAATAGAGTAAGGGCAGTGGGGAGATAGGACTGGGGTCCTTGAGTGGCCGACACAGTTTGTGAAAAGGGCTGGGAGACGCCTGTGAGAAGAGCCTGGGGGCATCCCTGGACAGGGGAGCAGGGCTCATTGGCTGCTCTGACCTGTGAGTTCTGTGGTTGGTGGGATGCCTGGCCCTTCCTGACTGGATGCTGCAGCGAAAGCCCGGTCAGCTCTGCCCTCCTCCTGGTCCACCTGCTGGCGGTGCAGTGGGTGTCCGGTCAGCAGTGGCTGGAAGCCCAGCAGCGCTCAGACACGCCTGTCACCCGTGCACCGCCTCTCAGGGTCTCTTCTCTCTCCTGTGAGTGAGGTCAGCCTGCTCCCTCCCCTCCCCTCCCTCCTTCCCAGTCCAGTGCTCCTCTGAAATCACTGCCCTCTCCTCTCTCCTCCCACCCCATCCTCCACCTCCTCCTGTCCCTTTCCCTCCCACGACGCCCCCCATCTTTCCTCGTCCTTGGCTTCACCATGCCCTTGGCCCCTCTGGGGTGTGGATAGAACCTCCACAGCCTCATCTCTTCACTTTGCAACCCCCTCCTCCATTTGTCCCCCACCCAGCAGCCTCATGTCTCCTGTAAAGATTTTGGGCTGAGTAGAAGGTATTTCCTAGTCTCTTCTAACACTCACTAGAAAATGCCCCAATCCAGGCTCCTATGAAATCCTGTCTGACGTCAAGCGCATTTTATTTCCTCATTCTGATAATAACCAGTTGCATGCATTCATGCTGTTTTCCCCATCTCTCTCTTCCTCTCCCATTCATCATGGTCCACACCTTCAGGAATCGTGTGATTTTGAAAACACAGCTAAAGCTCACCCCATGGCCTCAAATGTCAGCAGCGTCCTTCCAAGCATGTGTGTGTAGCCGGGGCCCATCCAGTCGCCCTGTTCTGCTGGAAGCTCAGTCCTCACTGGCTTTCTCTACAGCCTCCCTGATGGGCTCAGTGCACACTCAGGCTCCTCACCTCCCTGCTGGTCAGGAGCCTTCAGTGTCTGTGCAATCAACGCGGGAGCCCTGTAGACAGCCAGGCCTTCTGCCCGGGACTCCAGACTGACCTGCTAGAGAGTCACAGCAGAAAAACCTCAGGACCCCAAGGAATGAATCTCTAAGTGGTCATTACTAAATGCAGCAAAGTGAAAAAAATGACGCCGTAGCTGGCTTTCACATAGCTAAATGTATTCTTTTAAAATTGTACTAAGTTTTGTTCTTGCTGTTTTTTTTTTTGGCATGGTGTGAAAGTGTTAGTTGTTCAGTCATGTCTGACTCTTTGCGACCCCATGGAATGTAGCCCACCAGGCTCCTCTGTCCATGGAATTCTCCAGGCGAGAATATTGGAGTGGGTTGCCATTCCCTTCTCCAAGGGATCTTCCCGATCCAGGGATGTGGTTCTCCCGCATGGCAGGCAGACTCTTTGCTGTCTGAGCCACCAGGGAAGCCCCTTTTTGGCATGGTGGGGAAAGGTAAAAGAGCTTTAATTTTAATGCAATGATGAGACAACTGATGATCGCTTTTTGGTTCTTATTTGGTTAACATGTTTGAAAATTCTTTGCAAAAATAAAAAGTTGGTTACCCTGTGTGGCCTCCCAGATTTGGGGGCGTTTTGGTAAAACATTGAAATCCTGTGGTCTGGAAGCTACAGCCTTTCCCCTACCGTAAAGGTAAGAGATGGAGGCAGGAAGACAGTTTCCACTGTGACAGAGTCCAGTGGTGGATGATGATTGCCTGGACTGGGTGATGACAGGGGACCTTGGAATGACAAGCAGTGGATGAGTTCAAGATGCATTTTTTGGCAAGATCTGGTGATGTTTGGGTGAGGGGTGAGGCAGGGGATGAGCAAAAGGGAGCAGGGACGAGGATGACCCCCAGATTTCTGGTTGGAGTGGCTGGGCATGATGAAATCATTTACAGTTTGGCTTACTTATGAACGGGGTCTTCGAGGGAGGTTCACAGAGGCTGCATTTTCTCCTGGTTCCAGGGTTATGTGGAAGAGAAACTCCAGGGCGAATGCTGTGGGAGATGCCTGCCTACGGCGTGTACCATTCAGCTACGAGGGGGACAGATCCTGACGCTGAAGGTGGGGGCAAGCGGAAGTCAAGACAGTCCCCTCAGATCACGGTCTGCTTCCCTGCTTGGGAATCTTTCCATCAAGAAAGAGGGGGCCAAGTTTGGGTCGATATTGACTTCTTTTCATACCTATTTCTGATTTTTTATAAAGAAAAGATGGATAACCTTTAGAAGGTATAGGATTTTCTCTTTGATTTAGTTATTCTGTCACTTTCCTTGATAAGGGGATAGTTGGTGTGGGCCCCCATGACTGAGAGTTGGTCGACCTCTAAGATTTTCTCCAGCCTCGATTATCTCTGAGACTGGGTAGGCAGTCAGGTGACAGAGATGCCGATCTGTGAAAGTTGGGATGGGCTGGTGAGACAGGCACCTAGTTCGTTCATCTCTCTGTCAGAGGCATTCATCTCTAGTTCAGCTATTGATTGGCCAGTTTACCTCCACTGTGTCTTAATTCTTTACGCTGTTATGTGGTCAGAAGAGTTTAGGGATTCCCTACCTTCATACAGCCCGATTCCCAATAAACAGGTTGCAAAACCGGACTGCACCTGGCCTCATTCTTGTCCTATGGTCCCCCACCTTGTCTCAGCAACTCCAGGGAGTCAAGGTCACTATTTGAAGTGGCTTTGAAACCCAAGGGCTGCCTTCAGATGTGCTCAACACACATCCTCTCTTTCCTTTTAGCGTGATGAGACACTCCAGGATGGCTGTGACAGTCACTTCTGCAGAGTCAACAAGAGAGGAGAGTTCATTTGGGAGAAGAGGGTCATGGGCTGCCCGCCCTTCAACGAACACAAATGTCTGGCTGAGGGGGTGAGCCGTCAGAGCCCGGGCCCTGCCTTCCTCTCGACTGGCTCCATCTTTGACTGAAAAAAGAAGGTTCTTCTGAATGGCAGTCCAGCTCTGCCATGATTCCCAGTGTTCAAGGAGAACCTCAGCCTAGTTTAAAAATCAACAAAATTACAAAATCAAAGCCTGATAGAGAGATGAAACTCTCTCTATGATGCTCTAAGAAAATACCTCCCCTTGGGGGAGATTGGATCTGTGATCCTTGAATGGGGAGGTGAGAGACCAAACTGATTGATGGTCTCCCCTGGGAATGACAGTCCCGGAGACTCTCAACTGGAAGAGAATTCAGAATAATCAGGACCGTTTCAGCCTGGCCGGGTAGGGTGGTCAGTCTGCTCACCTTTGTGATGGGATAGTCTGTTCACTTCTGGGGACTTGGGCTCAGGGCTGTGAGTCCAGAGGCAGGACTTGGCTTGGAATGACAGAAAGTGTCCACTGTGTACTATTTGTGCCTAACTCGGGACCTTGCTGTTTTCTTAGGGGAAAATCGTGAAAACTCCTGGCACTTGCTGTGACACATGTAAGTACGTTACCAATGGACTGTCCCTTGAAACCCATCAGATTAAGTCCAGGGGATGTTCCTTGAAGTGAACTTCATTCTAGAAAGATAGCACAGTCATTGCATTCCATTCTGCAGGGGACTGCCACCCTGCCTCGCATGTCCTTGGACTGCCCCCTACTCAAGCCCCCTTTCAGATGCCTGTAAACCAGTCTCTTTTCCTTCTTCCAGACTCCTGGCAATCACTAGCCTCTTACTTGCCTTTCTCCTCGCCAGGTCTTGGGTTGGTCACAGTCCTATCACAAGAGAATGTCTTTTCTCTGCCACTGAAGCTCCTTGAAGACAAGGTGGCTTGATTTATGATCTCAACAGATGAGACACTCAATACACCTCTATTCTTTGAGTATCCCAGAGAGAAGGGGAAGCGAGAAGCTGGCTGTGGGGCTGCAGAGAAACACAGTCTTCTCAAGGATTGATAAGGCTGGTCCCATTAACCAGTGTTATTAATCTCCTCTCCTTCACTCTCGCCTGTTCTTTTTTTAAATTAATTGCTTTTACTTTGGCTGCACTGTGTCTCCATTGTGGTGCTCAGGCTTTCTCTAGTTGTGGGGAGCCGGGGCTACCTTTAGCTGTGGTGTGCAAGCTTCTCATTGTGGTGGCTTCTCTTGTTGCTGAGCATGGGCTCTAGAGCGCACTTGCTCCCTCGTCATGGTGCATGGGCTTAGATGCCCCAAGGCATGTGGGATCTTCCCCGACTAGGGATCGAGCCTGTATCCCCTGTGTTGGCAGGCAGATTCTTTGCCACTGGGCCACCAGGGAAGTCCTTGGCTTTTCCTGACCTTGCACTGTGTTGCATGGGTTGGTCCCCAGTAGTTACCGCAGCAGCTTTGGAGATGGAGCTCCAGTCTGCTCATCAGAAAGCATCTCACCACACGTTCTTGTTGCCATGAGCACATGTACCTCTCAGAATCTCAAAGTTAGTGCTGTATACTCTGGGTATAGAATTACTTGTCTGGACTAATATTCTTTGTTTTTTAGTTTAGTTACTTAGCTTTTTTGGTTTGTTTGCTTGTTTTTGGATTCCTGGGTCCATGTTCCCATGTTTATTTGGAGGTAGAGAAAGTGAAGAGTTGCTCAGTTGTGTCCGACTGTTTGCAACCCCATGGACTATAGGGGTTCCACTGTCCATGTAATTCTCTAGGCAAGAATACTGGAGTGGGTAGCCATTCCCTTCTCTAGGGGATCCTTCTGACCCAGGGATCGAACCTGGTCTCCTGCATTGCAGGCGGATTCTTTACCATCTGAGCCACCAGGGAAGCCCCTGGGGAAAAGAAAGAGTGAAAAACATGAATACCTTCAGTGGTCAGTCATTTGTTCTTCCCCTGATGGCTCACTCTGACAGTGCCTGGAGTTGCTGTAGCCAGGCGGCAGACTGAGGGGACACACTCTGAGAGCATCTCTCTCTGTGATTCCTGTCTGCATGGCTGAGATCAGGAAACCATCCAGGAAGAGACACATTTTTCTCTAGGTGTGCTGCAGGGCAATCTGGCCAAGGCTGTTACCTGCAAAACTAGCAAAGAGGCCAAATGGGGGCTTCAGTGCTTTCAGGAGACAGGGACCCTCCAAAAGGAAAATAAGCCAGGCTCGAGGATTTAAATCTACTGTGTGTTGGCTTCAATATGTTTTCCTCATTCACCCTCTTAATGTGGTTGGCAGGCTTTTGCTTTCAAATGAAATTATTTGGAAATTGGGAGGCTGGCTAATATGTAGTTAAGGTTGAATTAGTTTTGGAGCCATCCAGGAATGGAAAACTCCCAGTGTTTGGACAGGCAATGGTGAGCTGACATTGAATCCTAGAATTATCCATGGGGCAAGGAGAGATTCAAAGCTGAATGCTGTTAACCCCTGAGTGGTAAGGAAACCCATGCCTGCGACCAGGAGATGGCTATACTCAAAGCAAAAGATTCCATAAGGGCCGCAAGGATATTCTCAGTCCCCAGGGAGACAATGACATTTGCAGGGGTGGATAGATATTAATTGTATTTATTGGATATTCATTGCCTGTTCACTTCTGGGTATAGTATAAGCAGGCTTCCCAGGTGGCACAGTGGTAAAGAATCCGCCTGCCAATGCTGGAGATGGAGGAGATGCAGGTTCGATCCCTGGGTGGGGAAGATCCTCTGGAGAAGAAGCTGGCAACCCTCTCCAGGATTCTTGCCTGGAAAATGCCACAAACAGAGGAGCCTGGCAGGCTATAGTCCATGGGGTCACAGAGTTGGACACAACTGAGCATCTCAGCACACATGCAGAATTATAAGCACAACAGGATTGCTGTGATCATTATGGCTTTTAGAGTCTACAATTGTATAAAAGTAAGTCTTATCCATCGACATTACCAAAGCACGGTGAATCTAGGCTCCTCTTGCCATTAGAATTGTGCCATTAAGTGAGTTCAACCCAGTGATATCTTCATTTCTGATTGTGAAGGGTCAGGAGAAGCTGGGCTTCCCAGGTGGTGCTAGTGGTTAAGAACCTACCTGCCAATGCAGGAGATGCAAGTTCTATTCCTGGGTCGGGAAGATCCCCTGGAGAAGGGAATGGCAACCCACTCTAGTACTCTTGCCTGGGAAATCACATGGACAGAGGAGCCGGGTGAGCTGCAGTCCATGGGGTGCAAAGAGTAGGACACGACTGAAGCGGCTTGGCAGGAGAAGCTGAGGGGAACCAGGGTCACTGACTTGCTCCCTCCGTAGCTGGCTGTGGTCACCGTGAAACTGACCTATGTATAGTGAGTCAGGGAGCTGGAGTGGAATGGGAGAACAGGTCCCATCTCTCACTTGCCCTGTAGGTGAGGAGCCCGAGTGCAAGGACATCACAGCCAGGGTGCAGCACATCAAGGTGGGAGACTGCAAATCTGAAGAGGAAGTGGACATTCACTACTGCCAGGTAAGGGGTCCTCGGTTCAGAGGACAGGTCTCTTCATTTGAACACCTCTCTTTAGATACATTGTGAAAAGATCTGGGAAGTTCACAGGGAGGAGATGTGAAAGAAACTAGGAACTTTTTTTTCCTTTTGAAAGCAAATGTTTTATTGAAGTTAACTGAGAACTTTTGACTTCAGAACACACACACACAAAAAAAATCAGCAGTGATTCAAAGCTTCCTTTGAAGAGAATGGAGGGTTACTTATGGAACACAGGAGCTGCATTCCCCAGAGACCCATAGAAATTGCAGCTACAGGGCTGGGTGTGAGAATTCCAATTAGGGGAGGCCTTTCAGACACACTGCCTGGCTGTCCTGGGTTCGTCTGGCCGAGGCCAGACCTGGAGGAGGGCAGGTGCAGGAAGCGGGCTGCCCCAGAGCCCTCCCCACCCTGGGACTCTCTATCACCCGCGTCACTGCCTCTCTCTTTCCCGCTGCAGGGAAGATGCACCAGCAAAGCCCTGTACTCCATCGACACGGAGGACGTGCAAGACCAGTGTTCCTGCTGCTCGCCAACGCGCACAGAGCCCACGTCAGTGCCCCTGCGCTGCACCAACGGCTCCATCATTCACCATGTGATCCTCAACGCCCTGCAGTGCAGATGCTCCTCCAGGAAATGCAGCCCGTGACGTGCTGCCTGCCCGCCACGGACACCTGCTGCCTCCTGCTAAGCTCCGCGATCCCTGCTCCGCGCATGCGCACTCTGCTCCCGGACCTTCCCGGGCGCACAATAAAGGCCAATCCATCCTCTCCTCAAAGGCTGGTGGTTCATCCAGGTTGAGATGGCTGGGCTGCTCTGAGCCGGGTGCTGAGGTGGGGGCTGGGGAGTGGAGAGGGAGCCCAGGCTTTCAGGTCAGATCCTTTTTACCCCCGAGAGAGACTCTACTCGGTGCAGGCACTGGACAATGAAGCTGGAAATGATTTAGACATCATCTCATCCACTGCCCTCTCCTGTCCCTTCACTGAGGATGAAAGTAGCTCAGAGAGCTTGAGTGACTTGCCCAAGGTCACACAGCCGCTGGTGGCAAGGCCAGGTTCAGAACCCAAGGATTTGGACACCTGGGCAAGAGCCACATGGATCTCGCGCTGACAGATTCAGCCTTGTTCTCACTGGAACCAGGGAGGGCTGCATTTTTAGGCCTTTCTGCTTCCGCCGGATAAGAACCTCCAGGGAAGATAACGCTGGAGGCAAACGGCCTGAGTTCCGTTGAGTCGTGTTGGTGGGGAGTTTTAGGGTGGAGGGAAGGAGGGATGGGTAGAAGTTTTATATAACTGCTCAATAATTCAAAGGCTGTCGCCCTCTATCCATCATCACCCCACCTCCAACTTTGAGTAGTCTCTAAGGTCTCTGTGGGAAAGCAGATCCGGGGCCAGGGAATTATTAATAGCTGTCTCTCTTCTGACTGATCGCCTGATGCTCCACCCCAGGACGAGGTGTTGTTGGTGGCGTGGGGCTCCGAGAAACTCAGTGGGAGGCTACTTCTTCAACAGAGGTTGTCAATTTCCCAGTGCTCCCATAGCCCGAGTTCTCCTCGTATTTACTGACAGGACGATTCACTACCAACGAAAAAGCTAAACTTGAAAAGTCACGTTTTGATTAAAAAAAAAAAATCAGGGAGCAGGGTAAATAGGATGCTGAAGGGGAAACAGGTAGTGGCATGTGAACCAGAACTCTCCCACTCTGCACTCGTTCCAAGGTGGATCTGCCTCTGGGCCCAGCTCTTGCTGTTCAGTTGCTCAGTTGTGTCTGACTCTTTGTGACCCCCATGGACTGCAGCATGCCAGGCTTCCCTGTCCTTCACCATCGCCTGGAGTTTGCTCAAACTCATGTCCATTGAGTCGGTGATGCCATCCAGCCATCTCGTCCTCTGTCACCTCCTTCTCCTCCTGCCCTCAATCCTTCTCAGCATCAGGGTCTTTTCTAATGAGTTGGCTCTGCATCAGGTAGCCAAAGTATTGGAGTTTCAGCTTCAGCATCAGTCCTTCCAAAGAATATTCAGGGTGGATTTCCTTTAGGATGGACTGGTTGGATCTTCTTGCAGTTCAAGGGACTCTCAAGAGTCTTCTCCCAGGACTCTCTGTCTTGTCACCCTCAGACCAGATGGGATAGTACCCCACAGTGAGAGTCTTAGGAAGAGTCTTGGAGTATGGAGAGAGAGAAGAGATGAACCAAGGTGGAAATGTTTCCAGTCCTCTTGGCATCGGAAACACATAGGGAAGGGTTCCCGGAAGTGAGTGAAGGGCGTGTCTGGGAGAGAAAGGAGTCAGAATCCAAGTGTTAGAACACAGACTCTGGAGCGAGCTCAGCTGTCAGAGATATGGGGCCTGACCTTTACACTGCAGTCTCCTCATCTGTGAAATGGGTACACAGGCAGTAAAACATAGACGGTTATTATAACTCATGCCTTCGGGGAAGGCTCTGAGAAGGGTGCTGAGGGAGTGGATGTCTGTATCCATATCAGCCTTGATTACTCCTGGCAGCCAGGACATAGCCCGCCAGGGACGGGCCAGGGGTGGGCACATGCTGTTTCTGGTTTTCCTTCTGCTCAGCTCCCAACTCCCTTTACGGTCTCAGGTTCATCATCAATTGATATAATGTACAAAGTAGGGAGGGACTTCCCCAATAGCTCAGCAATAAAGAATCTGCGTTCAGTGAAGGAGACGTAAGTTTGATCCCTGGGTCAGGAAGATCCCCTGGAGGAGGAAATGGCAACCAACTCCAGTATTCTTGCCTGAAAAATCCCGTGGACCAAGGAGCTTGACAGACTATAGTCCATGGGATTCCAAAAGAGTAGGGCGTGACTTCGTGACTGAACATGCATGCACAAAGTGGGGAGCAGTCCCACAGCCCACCTTATCAGCATGGGAGATGGGAAAGTCTGTGGTCATACAGATCCGACTTGACACATGTTAACAATACATTTTGTTTTCATTTTCTGGGTCCCTGATATTAATGCACTCGCTTACCTTAGGGGCATCTTGGAATTGTAGATTTCATCATGCAGAATGGCCCTTTGGAGGTCTTCTTTTTCATCCCCCTGCCCATGGCTAGGTACCAAAGCCATTCCAGAGAGATGGAGCTTTTTTCCTAGGATGGAGCTTTTTTCCTAGGACGGAGCTTTCAACATCTGTTTCTTCAGCTGGTCCCACAGTCTCCCTGGGAAGCTTTTCTAAAACCTGCCCCTCCCCTTACCACTTGCAGCCCCTCTTCCTGTCCCTGGGGCGAGATTTCTTCACTTCTGCTCCTTTTAGTCTCCAGAAAGGTGGGGGACAGTTGGTGGCCGGTAGAGTGCAGGCAGGTGTGCGGGGAAGCACCCACCCCCAACCCAGGCGATCAGCGACAGGGCAGCGGGAAGCAGGGTTTCTGGGCGGAATTGGAAACTAATCAGGCAGACGGTTCAAGAGATAATCCGGCTGAATGCTCACACCCGAACCAGGTTAGGAGGCAGCGCCCGGGGCAGGGAGAGCCGCAGTCTTACGGTCTGGCCCCTCAGCTTCATTAACCCGAGCGTGACCCAGACTCAACCCGCCGGCGGGAACGCGCTTCTTCCTCCACGTGGCGCGACTAGCGGCCTGTGCGCCCAGGGCGCAGCAGCCGGAGGAGGCCGGGTGGCCCAGCGAGGGATGGGGGAGGAGACAGCAGCAGCAGCAGGCAGGGGCGGGCACGTCCAGAAGGAGCTGAGCCTAGATGGAATTAGCCCGGCGGCTGAATAAGCCAGTGCAGACGCCAGCGCGGCCGCGGGACAGTAGGGGTTTCGCGTCTGGTGCGCCCGCTCCATGGCCACGACCCCGGGGCTGCGTGGTGAGTCTCCCTTGCATGGACCTGGTTTTGAGCGTCTAGAATCTTGCAGGATGGAGAGGGGGCTGGGAGTGAAGGAGAGGTCGGTGACCCTGGGTGAACCTGGAGGGGGCTTCGCGGAGCGGATCCCTGTCTGCTGGCTGGACAGGCACACATAATTTCAGTCTATGATCCCTGACATGAAAGCCTTTTGTTCAGCCTAAGACCGCCCTGTCCTGGGACTCCAAGCTCAGGGGTCCCATGCTTGTCTGTGGAGCAATGGGTGCCCCCAGATGCTGGGGCACCCAGACCAGCAACTTCTCACCTTGGGTGGCTCTCACCCTCGGAAGGCGAGGGACACCTGAGCAGTTTCCTGGACACTCATGTCCTATCAAAGAGGCAGGACAAGAGTCAGGGGATTGGTGCAGCAGCTTTTTGTTGATGAATTACCAATTCCAATCTCTTTATCTTCTTGTTACAAGTCAAGGGGTGTTTAGCACATCTGAATAGATGAGCAAACAACTGAGGCTTAATTCAGAAGCAGTCTGCTGAGGACAGAGGTTCAGAGTCACCCCCTGCAACTTGACTTTAGCCTCTTGGAGCATCCTCACAGTTTCAGGAAGTCTCCCCCAGCCATTATCCACCCCAGGAAGGGCATTTACACCGTGGGAAGAACATGCATGTCTTTCTCCGGGAGCTTATTTAAGAGGAAAAGCAAACTGAGGCAGCGTTTAGGGGAGCAGGGCATGACCCTTCTGCCTCTCCAGGTGATACTGAATACACACGCGCGTTTGGTGGGGTTGACCCTGCCCAGAAAGGGATTCTGTCTGGAGTCTTGTTTCCAGTGGTTCATGAGAAGAGGCGTGGAGTGGCAGGGGCCGGGGAAGGTGCTCACTTCACTGGCATGAACAGTGGGCACAGGGGACTGGAAGGCAGGTGTGAGTCTGGGGCTGCGTGAGCACGTGTGGAGAGACACTCTGGCACCGTGTGAATGCTGCTCTAGGGCAGAAGTTCCTGCCGAGCAAGGTTGAATCTCAGCCCCAAAGACGGGGCATGTGAGGGAGGATCTTAGACAAGAGGGGGCTCCTCCAGAGGGTGACAAGACAACTTGTCTGGGCTTTGCTCTTGGGATCGGACATCAGAAACCTGCCCCAGCTGCTGGGCATCCAGGGCCCAATCGCCTTTTCACTGTGGCTTGCCACGTGCCATCATTTTGGGAGCCAGGAACCTAAGCAGGTCCTTCCTGGGCACCTGCGCTGCTCTCTGAGTTGCTTCTAGGTGGGCCCTGGGCCTCTTTGCTGGCCGACGGAGGAGGCTGTGTGAGCAGGGAGATGGGTTCCAAACACCAGCCTCAGGCTCTGTCTGGTCCTTCTCTGCCCACTTCCACTGTGGGGCAGGACTGGGGTGGGGGGCCAGAGACACTGAGGGCTGTAGCGGGGCTTGTGTTTCATTTTCTTTAACGAGGACGTGATTTCCTGTTAATCTACCCATCTTGTGGACCCTTCAGCTGGCTGAGAGCAGCCTGGCTTTCCTAGAGCACACGAAGAACAGAAACTTTTGACCACTAGAGATGAGAAGCTGGCCTCTAGCTACAAAGTAGAATCCGTCCGTATTTGTGATCAGGTTGTTGGGGGGGAGGAGTTTGAAAAAGGATTGCCTTCAAAGAAGGAACCAGCTACGTGGACACCTGGAGAATGATCAAGCAACGGCATGCATATGTGCTAAGTTGCTGCAGCCGTGTCCGACTCTTTGAAACCTTGTGGATCATAACCTGCCAGGCTCTGCTGTCCATGGGATTCTTTGGGCAAGAATACTGGAGTGAGTTGCCATGCCTTCCTCCAGGAGATCTTCCTGACCCAGGATTGAACCTGTGTCTCCTGCGGCTCCTGCATTGCAGGCAGATTCGTTATTGCTGGGCCACCAGGGAAGCCGTCAAGCAACAGCAGTAGAGACGAAAGACCCTGGGGCAGCAATGTGCTTGGGCTGTCCAAAAAGTCAGGGGGGAGACCCGGTGCCTGGAGGGTGAGGGAGAGGGTGAGCCAGATCACTTGGAGTCTTGGGGCTCAGGCTGTATGTTTTTGACTTTCAAAGAGAAAGGGGAGACATATTTAGACACTGTGCATACAGATACCGCACTTCACTTCCCAACTGCCTTGGGGTCAATATGAAATCCACGTCATTGAAGAGGAACCTGAGGTTCAGAGAGGTTAGGAAATACCCCTGTTACATTGGGTTCACCGTGAATCATCAGTGAAGGATAAAGTTGGAATTCCAACTCACTTCCCTACCACCTCACCTTGTTGTTCTCATTCTGTTCTTCAGAAACCATTAGAAGGGAAGTGTAGATGTTGGCAAGGAAGGGGTGGGTGGAAGTGTGGGTGGAAGTGGGGCCTTTAGGGAGATACTCACTTTGCAAGGCTGATAGTTGATGCTGTGGTCATACTCCAGGCAAAGCTTGCCTTGACACGACTTCCAGTCTGGAGTCAACAGGGTTAGTTTATTTAGTGGGATCAAACCTAAGAAGGCCAGTTGTCATCACTGAACTCCTATGACAACATGCCACTGTGGTTCACACTGGAGACATGCTTTAGTGAGCACTGGTTGCCTGAATTCCACGTTGATGGTTTACAGGCACGTGGGAGCCTGACCCACTGCCTGCAGAGAACTTGCCCGGTATCTGATGGATTCTGGTAATCCCGGCTCATGATCACTTCTATGGATCCGCACACCACGCACCTGTGGGGGCAGCGCACACCAGTTCAGAGCACACTTGTGGAGCCAGCGCTCAGTGCTGGAGCTGCAAGGATCAACAGGGCACGCACACACTGGACCGTCAGGACCTTACATTCCCCACTCTTGGTGCCCTAAGGTCACCACTGCACTCACTGTTGGACGTGAAAGGAGGAGGCGGGGTCAAGAACAGGCTTGTTCAGACCACACCAATGAAATTAACCACATCCATACTTCACAGTCTCCCTGGTGGCCCAGACTGTAAAGAATCCTCCTGGAGTGCAGAAGACCTGGGTCCGATCCCTGGGTTGGGAAGATCCCCTGGCGAAGGGAATGGCAACCCACTCCAGTATTCTTGCCTGGGAAATCCCATGGACAGAGGAGCCTGGCAGGCTACAGTCCATGGGGTTGCACATGACTGAAGCAAATAATACTTTCACACTTCATAGTATTAATACATTTCAAGATGTACTAGAAGTCTTTCTTTGGCTCCTACGGACAACCCTGCCCTCCCTCCAGAAACTCTAAGCAAATAATTTATAAGTCCATCTGGCTGACAGTTCTCCATCTATGTTAACTTGCGCTGAAACTACAAAAAGATGACAGTTCTTTCAAGGAGCTGGGTGAGATCCTCCCCCCACTGTGTAGAAACACAAATATAAAGCATGCCACTCTTGCATCTTCTCCTTTTTAAAAAAAAATTTCCTTTTATTTTGTAGAGTATTTTTATTTATTCTATGCTCCCGACCAGGCACCGAACCTGTACCCTGTGCAGTGGGAATTCAGAGTCTTAACCACTGGACCCCCAGGGCAGTCCCACCCTCACATCTTCTGACTGGTTCACTGATTTCTAGAAAAATGGGAAAACTCACACTTTTCTAGCAATCACTGATGCTTGTTATTCATCATAAACTAATTAAAAATAGCTTAAAGAATTTAAAAGTAATGATACGTGCCTGTTGAAAATAATTAAATAGAAAAAATAGCGGTTTTAAATATTTTGGTAATGATTCTTGACCCTAACTCCTTTATCAGTAACTACTTCTATTTCTTATTTATCAACCTTCAAACAAATTACAAGAAAGGAAAACCTAGATAGCATAAAACTTAAGGGAAAATGAGCAAATGCCAAAGAATGAAAGAGTGGGAACATATTATTATATCAGCCAAACCTAGATAAGAATAGGTACTGTAATTGAGCAAAAACTTATCTATGAACCTCCTGACAGGAAGATCAGAATAGAGATAATAAGTTACATGGGTCCCATTGCCTAAGAAAATGAGACTAGTTCATCAACATTAAACTTTAAGAAGAATGTCACAGTGGTATTTGTGTGACATATAAGACATTGCCCAGCATAATGAGCTGTAGTTTCATTAGTAGCTTTTTAGAAAGGGTATTATTTTTCATGTGGGTGTTTATTTTATTGTGTCTTTTTTTTTTTAAAAAAAGAGGTGTTTCTGTTTTATACTTTCCTGGTCCATTCTACTCTATTATACTGAAAAAAAAAACATGCTGTTTTCAAACCATTAGATAACCGACTATCTTTCAAATCATTAGATAACCAACCTCTAGCTTGAAAAATAGTGGCCTATGGGCTTCCCAGGTAGCTCAGTGGTAAAGAATCTACCTGCCAGTAGGAGATGCAGGTTCGATCCCAGGGTCGGGAAGATCCCCTGGAACAGGAAATGGCAACCCACTCCAGTATTCTTGCCTGGAAAATCCCATGGACAGAGGAGCCTGGGGGCTACAGTCCACATGGTCGCAAAGGGCTGGACACGACTGAGCGACTGAGCACCAACGCAGAGTGGCTTGTAGCCTGTAGAAAATGCAGTGGCTAATAGTCCATTTTGACCAATGACTTACAACTTCTTTTCCTCGCCTTTGTGAGAAAGGAATACAAGACTCTCCCATCAGGAGCAATTCTTACCCAGTGCCTATCTGTTGTCACTTCCCTTCATCCTGAAGAACATCCTTTAGCATTTATTTTTTTTAATGAAATTTTTATTTTATATTGGAGTGGTGTTATTTACGATGCTGCGTTAGTTTCAGGTGAACAGCAAAGTGATTCGGTTATATGTGCACATACATCCATTCTTTTCATTCCTTAAAATGCAGTTCTGCTGGTGACAAATCCTCTCAATTTTTTTTCACCCTCCCCAAGCTCCAAAATTCCACACTACAAAGCGCAGAAGAGACGACTGACCAGAAATCCCTCTCTGCTCTTCTTTTCTGCATCTCAATTCTGGATCCACTCCTTCCTTGAGCACCTGCTGTGTGCCAGGTCGCAGTGAGGGCCAGAGATGACGTCCAGACCCTACCTCTGAGTATCTCCCCCAACCTGGAGTGTGCAGGCACGAGGGAGTTACGCTGTCAACTTGGGGGGAGTTTGAACAAGGCTCTGTAGTACGAGTATGGATGGTATCTCTGTGGGCTGAATTACTGCCTGTGTAAGCAAGTGTTAGTCCTTCAGTGAGCCCATGGATTATAGCTCAGCAGGCTCCTCTGTCCATGGAATTCTCTAGGCGAGAATACTTGAGTGGGTTGCCTGTTCCTCCTCCAGGGGATATTCCCGACTCAGGGATCGAACCCGGGTCTCCTGAATTGCAGACAGATTCTTTAACGTCTGAACCACCAGGGAAGGCCTAGTAAGTGAAGTTATTTCTTATTATCCACATCGATAGTGGAGGCACCTTATGCTCAGCTAGTCACTCTAATGAACAGACTGTAAAATAAGGAGTAAAGCATAACAAGAGATAGGGCTGGGTGGTGGACAAGTTGGTAGGGTGGCTCTTTCCCCAAGAGCTTTTCAGGGACGCGGGATGATGGGGGCTCAGCCAACTTCATCCGTGACTTCCGAGATGGCCCCGAGGGTTGCCACTCCAGTTATCAGGGAGCAGAGAAAGAGTGCGCAGGAGCAGTCATGGAAGGTTTTGATGGGTCAGACCTAGAAATAGCACATAACACTCTGCTCGCATTCCTCTGGCTGGAATTCAGTCTCGTGGCACATCAGGGAGGCTCGGAAATATGGTCTAGCTGTGTGTTCAGGGAGAAGCGGAGAACATGGATTTTGGTAAGCAGCTTGTAGTCTGTTTCATGAAGTGAAGTGTTAGTTGCTCAGACGTGTCCGACTCTTTGCGACCCCATGGACTGTAGCCCGCCAGGCTCTTCTATCCATGGAATTCTCCAGGCAAGAATACTGGAGTGGGTTGCCATTTCCTTCACCAGGGGATCTTCCTGACCCAGGGATCGAACCTGGGTCTCCTTCATTGCAGGTGGATTCTTTACTGTCTGAGCCATCAGGGAAGCCCAAGTCTCTGTCATAGGGGCCTATCCAAAATGGTAAGTTTTCTGTGATTTAGTACCCTTATTATATATTAAAGTTACAGATTTAGACCATTTGTCTCCCCAAGTAGACTCTGAGATCTTCTAGTTTCAGCATCCAGGACAGGACAGAGTGTGTGGTAAATGATTATTAAATGGTTTTGAATGTGTGAATGAATGAATGGTGAGCTGGGGTGACAGTAGCTAGCCAACAGATTCAAATGCTTCTTATTGTCTTATTTTATTTTTGAAGTATAGTTGATTTACAGTGTTGTGTTAGTTTCAGATGCACAACAAAGTGATTCATTTATATGTATACATACCTGTTCTTTTTTGTATTCCTTTCCGTTGTGGTTTATCACAGAATATTGAACACAGCTCCCTGTGTTCTACTGTAGGACCATGTTATCTATTTTATATATGGTAGTATGCACCTGCTATTCCCAAACTGCTAATTTATCCTTCCCCCACCCCATTTCCCGGAGAAGGCAATGGCACCCCACTCCAGTACTTTTGCCTGGAAAATCCCAGGGATGGAGGAGCCTGGTAGGCTGTAGTCCATGGGGTCGCTGAGTCAGACATGACTGAGCAACTTCCCTTTCACTTTTCACTTGCATGCATTGAGGAAGGAAATGGCAACCCACTCCAGTGTTCTTGCCTGGAGAATCTCAGGGACGGGGGAGCCTGGTGGGCTGCTGTCTATGGGGTCGCGTAGAGTTGGGACATGACTGAAGCGACTTAGCAGCAGCAGCAGCAGCAGCCACCCCATTTCCATTTTGGTAGCCCTAAGTTTGTTTTCTGTGTCTGTGAGTCTGTTTCTATCCTCCTGACCCAGGGATCAAACCCATGTCTCTGTGTCTTTTGCATTGCAGGGAGAGTCTTTGCCTACTGAGCCACCTTGGAAGCATATTTTGTAGATAAGCTCATTTGTCTCATTTCTACAGATTCTACATATAAGTGATATCATATGTTATTTGTCTTTCTTTGTCTAATTTACTTCACTTAGTATGGTAATCTCTAGGTCCATCCATGATGCTGCTAGTGACATTGTTTCATTCTTTCTTATGACTGGGTAATATTCTGTTGCACATATACATATGTACATGCGTGCATGCTCAGTCGTTTCAGTCATGTCTGGCTCTTTGCAACCATTTGGACTGTAGCTCTCCAAGCTCCTCTGTCCATGGGATTCTCCAGGCAAGAATACTGGAGTGGGTTGCCATGCCCTCCTCTAAGTGATCTTCCCAACCCAGGGATCGAACCCGAGTTTCATGCATCTGAATGGGCAGGTGGGTTCTTTACCACTGATCCAGCTGGGAAGCATTACTCACTAGATCACTGATTTATTATGAAAGGATAGGATACAACTCAGGAAGAGCCAGATGAATGAGAGGCAGAGGACAAGATACATGGGAAGGACCTGGAATCCCATGCCCTCTGGATGTGCTGTTCTTCCCACATCTCCACTTGTTCATCAACCTGGAACCTCAGTGAGCTCCATCCTCTTGGGGGCTTCATTATAGGGGCATGACTGATTATAATACATCCTTTTGGGGGCACTTCACTACACAGGCACAACTGACTAAGTTTCCGGCCACTGATGGTGACTAAGCTCAATCTCCAGCCCCACACCCTCCTAGGAGGGCAGGTGGAGGAAGGGGAGCGGAGACTGCAAGGTCCACCCTCTCATCACAAGGTTAGTTCCCCTAGCAACGAGGCCCCATTCTTAGGTTAGCAGGGAGCTTCCCAAAAGTCACCTCGTTCACATAACAAAAGACACCTTGATTGCTCTCCACACTTAGGAAATTCTGAGGGTTTTAGGAGCGCTGTAGCAGGTACCGAACAAAGGCCAAATTATTTGTTTTTACAATAAATCACAGTATCACACCCCCAGAACCCAGGAGGGTGGCTAAGCCACAAACACCCAGGGATCTCCTGTTCAAGGCCATTTGTGCTAAGAGCCAAGTGAATGGTGTAAGAAGGCAAATAAAAATGGAGTTGGTATTGCAAAGAGAGCTGTGTGTGTGTGTGTTAGTCGCTCAGCTGTGTCCAATTCTTTGCGACCCCATGGACTGTAGCCCGCAAGGCTCTTCTGTCCATGGAATTCTCCAGGCAAGAATACTGTAGTGGGTTGCCATTTTCTCCAGGGAATCTTCCCCACCCAGAGATTGAATCTGGATTTCAGGCAGATTCCTTATTGTCTGAGCCAACAGGGAAGGCCAAGAGAGCTCTCTAAAATGCCATTATTTCCTGGAATGTCTTTCTGGAGCTGGAACGGCTGAACTACACGCTGTTCTCTAATCGCTGGCTATGGGAAAAGGCGGGCATGAAAGCAGGACCCCAGACAGCGGTGATCCATATATCAGAGGGCCAGCAGAGGGAGTGGCCAGGGTGGCCAGTGGGGCCCTGGAGGCCAGCCTCAAAGCCCCAGTGGCTCCTTTAGGGGATGGTGGCTTCCGGACAGTGGTGTGACTAAAGCTTTGGGCTGCCTCTTAATCTGAGTTACCAGGGTCACTGGTGTGAATTCATTCTTTGAATGCTGTCAAGGAAGTATGGGCCTTGAGTGAGCATCCATTGTATCACCCGCCCAGGTACTCATAAGGATGGTCTCCGGTTGTTTAGACATACATGGAGGTTTTCAGGCTGTGTTTAGACACACACCTGCACAGTCTTGCTCTCAGTTCTGATCTGGGCAGAAATGCACAAGGGGAGAGGGATGAGCAAGACTGGGAACTGAGGACAGAAGCCCCTCCCCTGATATCCTAAGCTGGAAGCCCCCATCGTCCCACCAGCATGCATGCCCACTCCTGCCCCTAGGTTCTGTCCCCTGCCTTCCAGATGCTTCAAGACTCAGATTCAGGCTTATTACCCTTCCTGAAGCTACTTTGACTTTCCATCTTTCTGGTTCCCACAATATAGGCCAGAGCCCACAGTCTAGAAACAAGTTATGGAATCTTTACTTGCTGGCTTGCTGTGTTTCCTGCACATCATCAGCGTCTTCACAAAGTGATGATATTGATACATTTCTCAAGCACAGGGACCCAAGTTCCAGTCCTCCCGAAACTGCCCAGCAGACAGCTGGGCACATGTACGGGGCTGCTCCTCAACCCAGTAACTGACCAGAATCTCTAAGAGACTGGGAAGAGCTGCCTTTGGTCCATTCATTCGTTCCTTCATTCAGCAGGCGCTAAGGGCTAGGTTGTGGTTTAGTCGTTAACTCGTCCGTTAAGTTTAACATTTAATGTTTAACTCTGTCCGTCCGTTTAGTCTTTAAGTCCGACTTTTGCGACCCCATGGGCTGTAGCCTGCCAGGCTCCTCTGGCCATAGGATTTTCCAGGCAAGAATACTGGAGTAGGTTGTCATTCCCATCTCCAGGGGATCTTCCTGACCCAGGGAATGAGTCCGGGTATCCTGCACTGCAGGCAGATTCTTTACCGACTGAGCTACCGACTGGATGTATAAGGTGTGATTTCTGCTCACAAGAAGTTTAAAATGAAAAGAATAAGAACAATGATCATAACCACTTTTGATTGCATACCTGCAGGCTAATGACTGTCCAGGTGCTTTGTATGTGTATCTCTCATTCTCATTTTCACTACAATCCTGCAAGTTTCGGGGAGTCTCCTCCTTTTACAGTTGAAGAAGCAGGCTCAAAGACCTCAGAGTCAGTTCGGGGCAGGGCCAAGGTGTCATCCCGGGTGCCCTGAAAAGCTGCTCTGGGGTGTGGGGGGAGGGAGAGACTGGGCAGCTCTGAGGCCATGGTGGGGCAGCAGGGGTGTGGAGACCCCTCAAGGGCCCCGGAGGTGGCCCTTGGGTCAGAGGTCACCCTTGCCCTGTGCCCACTCTTGGTCTGTCTTCTTCAGGGGTCTGGGGCCTGCCAGGGTGCCGCCTTCTCTTGCTGCCCTGGGAGGGACCCTAAAGACTAAACCTTTGGCATTAATTTAGGGTGTCTCTCCAGAAGTGCCCCACCCACCCTTCCTCCAGGCAATTGCCCTCCTGTCTCTGGGAACCGTAAGAGATTATGACAGTCATCATCAGAAGGAGCTACTGCTGGTGGCTCTAGGCTGTGTGTGTGTGTGTGTGTGTGTGTGTGAGAGAGAGAGAGAGAGAGAGAGAGAGAGATGGGAACACCCCACCCCCTCCCCTATAGCCAATGTGGGCCTGGCTAACTAAGCCTATGAGAACTGGCTGGTGGGGGCGGTGGGCAGCTGTGGGGAGGTGTGGTGTGTTCTCAGGGCTGCCCTGGGGTCCCAGGCTCGGCACCTCAGCTGCTCTGGGTCCTGCGTCCATGCTTTCCCATCCCCTGAAGCTGCTGTCCCTCTATGTCCTTGTCGTTCACAGACATCCCGCTGCTCCCTGGCTCCCCACGCCGGCTGAGCCCGCGGGCAGTGGTCAGAGGGGGTCAGGGCCCCAAACATGGACAGCAGTGCCTCCAGGTGCCGGGTCCCCCAGCCCAGGGTCTGCAGGGCAGTGTCCCCCAAGTTTCCGGCCAGGCGTCCGGCGGAGGGAGCCCCCCCAACAGCTCTGTGAGTACTGGGGCGTGTGGATGGGCAGGCCTGTGCGGGGCCCTCCACTTAGGGGCACGGGATGTGTGTTGTGGGTTTGTGTGTGGCGGCAGGGTTTCTGCTAGGCTCCCTTCATCTCCTGTCTCTCCAAGATGGGATGGCACACTGTCCCAATAGCGCTGGGTCTCCTGGTGAGAGGAGGATGGGGAAGACAGAGGTGTAAGAGGCCGGGTGGCCCCCCCCTCTGGCCTGCAGGCTCCCTGGTCCTCCCTAGACCTCAGCTGGGGCGCCTCTGAGGCTCTCCCCTGTGCCTGGCGCTTCATCTGGTTGCCCAGGTGACCTCTCAGGTGGCTGCGGAGGCAGCTGGGTATCAAACCGGTAATAAACAGGGAAACACCCAAAGCGGGAGGCAGGTCCCTCCCCCGGCTCCACCTAGTTCTTTCTCCTCCTCTTCTCAACCTCCCATCGCCTCCGGGAGCAGACAGGAGTGGACCGCAGCCTCTCTGGCAGGATCCTCGCCAGGGGCTGGGGAGGACGGAGAGCGGGTAGAGAAGGATGTGGCGCTGTGAGGCGCAGAGTGGACAGTGACTCCCCCGTGGGGTGGGAGTGGGGTGGGCCAGGCAGTTAGAAATCGGCCTTTGTTCCAATGGATTCAGAGAACCTGCCGGTGAGTACGGCGTGTTTGCAGGCAGGCCTTCAGCTCTGCAAGGAGGTAGTGGTGTCGTGGTGCATGCGGGGGGCCCTTCATATCAGAGCGCATGGGTGACGCAGGCATGCAGCGTGTGCCCGTGTGAGGCCGAGTGCTCGACTTGTGTGCGTGCGCTGGAATGGGGCTTGGTGCGCGGAGAGAGGCGGATGGTGGGATGCGTGGGGTTCACTCTGCATGTGCGTCTGCGTGCGTGAGCGTGCGTGTGTGCTGCGTCTGCGGGCCAGGGCTAGACCCGGGGCTGGGGCGGAGGAGTGGCGGCCGTGGCCGATGAGCTCGGGCCTCTCTGTCCTTTCGCGGTGAGGGCCTGGCCTCCTCGTCCCTCTCCCGGGACCCAGAGAGCCAGGTCAGCCCCCCGCGCCTCTCGCGCCTCCCTCACTGGATGTCTCCGCTCCGCGTCCCCTCTTCTCCGGCCAGGTCATCAACAACTACTTGGAGGCCAGCGAGCCGGTGTCCTCGGAGGCCCGCGTGAGCCGCATGCACTTCCATGACAACCAGAGGAAGGTGGACTACGTGCTCGCCTACCACTACCGGAAACGCGGGGCGCACCCCGGCCACGGCTCCCCGGGCCACTCTCTGGCTATCGTCTCCAATGGAGAGACGGGCAAGGATCCCCAGGCGGGGGCTCCCGGTGACATCGAGCTGGGGCCGCTCGATGCGCTGGAGGAGGAGAGGAAAGAGCAGCGAGAGGAGTTTGAGCACAACCTGATGGAGGCTGGGCTGGAGCTGGAGAAGGACTTGGAGGTGAGGTTGGGCAGGTGGCCGAGGGTCTGGGGTGCGATGGCCGTGCTGGGCTGGGTTCCTGGCCATCTGGCCACGTGCAGGAAGCCTTTGGCTCTGTTCTGGCGTCTGGCATGCTGTTTCTTTTTCTTCTGGTGGGCAAACCAGATTTTCTTGCTCAAGGACTTGAGGAAGGATTCTGGGATCCCAGCTGCTGGTGGGGCCAGTGGTGCTGGTGGTGGGCGCCCATCTGGAAGCTGACTTAGAGATAAAGACAGACGTTAGAGATAGAAGGCAAGGCATTTCTTCCTGGCTTGCCATCTTGTGGCCTTTGTAATGCTTTCCTTGGAATGAAGACCTGATTTGCCTGTTGCGCTTTGGATTGAAGTTTCTGTACATTATTAAGAAAAGTCCTTGCTTGGGACTCCCAGGGAATTGGTCATTTGGGAATGGAACATCAGACACATTTTATCAACTTGTAAGCTGTCTGTATTCTGACCTCTGATCAGATAAATCCATTTATCTACACGTTTGTCTCTCTCTTCCATTCACCCATTCATCCTAACATTCATAAATCTTTTCATCCATCCATCCTTCCATCCATTTCTTCACTCTCTTCTCCATCCATTTCTTCATGCCACACGATCCTTTAAAGATGGCTGGCCCTTGCCATCCCCTCCAAAGTCACCTCTTGCCCCTCCCACTCTCTGGTGCTGGCTCCAGCCCGCTGGCCTTATCTCGGTTGTGTCTTGTCACTCTTACCTCAGGGCCTTTGCATGGATTGTCATCTCTGCTTCGGTCTCCCTTCCTCTAGACCTGCGCATGTTCAGCCCCTCTCTTCAGACCTCTGCTTGAATATTACCTCCTTCCAGACATCTTCCCTGACTGTCTTAGATAAAGTACCCCCTACCCCTATCATTCTGTACCTTGACCCTGCTTCACTTTTCTTCATTATACTTAGCACCTGAAATAGCATGGTAGATTTATTTTTTATCTCTGCCCCTCCCAGCTCCATGAAGGCAGGGGTCTTGTTTGGTTCACTGCTGTATCTCGAGCACCTTGGACAGAGTCTGGCATATATAGGAGCTTAACTAGCGTTAGTTGAATAAATGACTTCCCCAAGTCTCAGTTCCCTCCTTTGCAAATAGACACTCTGCAGGATTGTAGTTTTATGTGCCCCATTGTTAGACAGGCCAATGAAAACATCTAGCACAGTGTCTGGTACACAGTAGGTGCTCAGTAAATACTCATGATTATAGAAAAGGGTGTCATGCTGAAGGATGGGGTGACATTCTCATCAGATACCTGTTTTGTAAGTTTCACATTAACGCCATCCCCAAAGGGGAAGGGACATCCCCAGAGGCCATTCATCCATTTTGCTGTCCCCAGGCAGGATGGCGTGTGACCCAGCTCTGACCCTGGCTGTGCTGACCTGCACTGCTTATCCACACTCTTAAATCAGGAGCTCCTTTTTGTGTTTTTCTTTGCACCAATATAGGGCCAGTGTGCTCTTTTAAGGCCGCTTGGGGCTCCCCTGCTGTGGGGCATGCTGACTTTCACCTTTGGAAACCCAGAGCTTGCTTAGTGCCTTTGACTGGGATCTGGTTGGAAGGTTTCTCGGAGGCATGTTTTGAGAGCTGTGCAAGTAGCTCTTGGCATCACCACTGTGGGAGGCTACACCTTCGCTGTGTGTCAGGGAGTCAGGGAGGCTCAGGCAGTGGAGGCCTGGGCCTTGTGCTCCTGCTGAGTTGGGAGACAGCAACCTGCCCCAGAATTGGACTCTGGAGTCTGAACACAGATGTCCACATCCCAGGCCTGGCATCTGTCAGCCTCGTGACCTTGGCAAGTGGCTTGATCCTTTGGAATCCCAGCTTCTTTGTATGTAAAAAGGGAATAACACTACAGTCTTCGCTGGGTTGTGGTGAAGGGGAAACCTGACAACTAGAAGTATCTGAAGGTGTAACAAGTCAGTGTTAACTGCTATTGTTATTATTGAGAGTTGCCAGATCTAACAAATAAAGATTCAAGATACCTAGTTAAATTTGAATTCAGATTAACAACAAATATTTTTTTTTTTTTTAGCAGAAGTGTGTCCCATGCAATATTGAGGATATTTGTTGTGTCTAGTTGCTAAGGTGTGTCTGACTCTTTTTCGACCCATGGACTGAGGCCCGCCAGGCTCCTCTGTCCATGGGATTTCCCAGGCAGGAATACCAGAGTGGATTGCCATTTCTTTCTTCAGGGGATCTGCCTGACCCAGGGATCGAGCCTGTGTCTCCTGCATTGGCAGGCAGGTTCTTTGCCACTGAGTCACTGGGGAAGCCCCATTAAGGACATACTTTTACTCAAATATTATTTGTGGCTAATCTGAAATTCAAATGTAACTGCACTGCTCCTAATGGGCTGCCATCTTTGCTGTCCCCCAGTATGTTTTATTTTGATTGCTATTGGATTTTGCTGGCTTTGGCTGGGAATTAGGAGGGCCCAGAGCTAGCTCTTAGGACTGACGAATGTTCAGGGGCTCACCTGCTGTGGGCGTGCTGCTGACCTTCCCCTTGGGAAACCCAGAGCTTGCTTAGTGCCTCTGATTGGAGTCAGGTGGAGTGTGTCCTGGACTGTTGTCCCCGCTGTGTACTTGCCAAGAGCGCATCCCTCCTGGCCCCTTACCCTGGCTTCAGGTCTAGTTAACTCTTCTTTCTCGGGGCCTTCTACTCAACCTCCCCCAAGTCCCTTCTGTCATCAGAGCCTCTACCACTCATGTAGCTGTCCTGACCGACTCTCTTGCAGTGTTTTGCTTTATTATTTTTTCCCCTCCTCTCTTTTCCAAAGTTATGCATTTGGGTACCACTGATGCAGAATTGAGTTCATCACAGTTCTCAGTCATGGCACATTATTGTTATTGGTGTGCAAATGTCCTTCTTGTGACTTATTTATTTATATAAAGATAAAACCCAGAATCGATGGTTCTAACACTGACACTCAGATTCACAAGAGACAGGGGTTCCTGCCACAGCTGCCAGTGGAGGAGGGGGTACCCTGGTCTTGAGCCCCCGATCCTCTGAGTAGCCTGATTCTAGACCCTGAGAAGAGGGAGGAATATTCCTGAGACCTTACAGGTGTGTGTGTGGGGTGGGAGTACCACCACTGCCTTTTTGCCCTTGGTGGGAACAGGGGCTGCTGTTGTTGTTCAGTTGCTAAATTGTGTCCTGCTCTTTGTGACCCCATGGACTGTAGCACACCAGGCTTCCCTGTCCTTCACCATCTCATGGAGTTTGCACAAACTCATGTTCATTGAGTCGGTTCATCTCATCCTCTGTGGTCCTCTTTTCCTCCTGCCCTCAATTTTGCCCAGCATCAGGGTCTTTTCCAGTGAGTCAGCTCTTGGCATCAGGTGGCCAAAGTACTGGAGTTTCAGCTTCAGCATCAGTCCTTCCAATGAATATTCAGGGTTGGTTTCCTTTAGGATTGACTGGTTTGATCTTGCTCCCTTGGGGCCGGTTGGGGGGGTTGCTTTCATGTCCATCTTCTCCCTGATTGCAGTCCTACATCAGGCCTGGGGCGTTGGCCCTGGAACCCAAGGCCTGCAGCCACCTTGGTGCCTGTGCTCCTTGTGATTTCTTTTAGTCCCCTTACCCTTCCCTGCTCACTGCCTGCTGCCCCCAAAGGCCGTCATTCTGATGCTTGGTGTTTCTGGGAAACGTATAGTGTTGCTTTGTGCATTTTTTTCCTTTAAAAAAAGACATTATTGTTTAAAACACCTTTTTAAAAATTTATTTGTATTGGAGTAGAGTTGCTTTATGATTTTGTGTTAGTTTCTGCTGCACAGCAAAGTGAATCAGCTATGGAAGTACATATGTCCCCTCGTTTTTGAATTTCCTTCCCATTTAGATCACCAAAGAGCACTGAGTAGAGTTCCCTGTGTTATACTTTAGGTTCTCATCAGTCATCTATTTTATAACTAGTACCAATAGTGTATAAAAGAGTCTTACATTTTCTGAAAAATTGGGCAGAGAGGTCCCCATCCCCTACACTAGTTTCCTCTGTTATCGATATGGTACATTTATCACAGTTAATGAGCCTCTATTGATAACCCTGTCATTAACTCAAATTCCTTCTCGGCTCAGAGTCCCCTGGTTTTTACCTTCTCCCTTTTTGTCCTCCAGGATCCCAGCCTGGATCCCACATGGTATTTACTGTCATAGCACCTTAGGCTCACCACCCTCTTGGTGGTGACAGTTTCTCTGAACTGTATGCATTTTTCATTTACATAGTGGCGCTCTGTCTTAAACCCATTCTGTTCCCTTCCTTTTTCTCTCAGCACTGGATTTTTCAGACCATTCATTAAAGTTGTTGTTCAGTTGCCAGGTTGTGTTGACTCTTTGTGACCCCACAGACGGTAGCACACCAGGCTTCTTTGTCTTCCACCATCTTCCAGAGCTTGCTCAAACTCATGCCCATTGAGTTGGTGATGCCACCCAACCATCTTGTCCTCTGTCACCCCCTTCTCCGCCTGCCTTCAGTCCTTCCTAGCATCAGGGTCTTTTCCAATGCCCTGGCTCTTTGCATCAGGTGGCCAAAGTATTCCCCGGTGTACATGGGTCTGATTCCTTTTTTCTAACAGATGAGCTCTTGTTTACCTAGTCACTCCCCTAATGATAATGGGCACCCAGGTTGTCACCCAACAAGGTTGTGAATGAATTGTCCCCTCCTTCAGGGCTCGTGTCCTATGCTCTTCTTCATCCCTTCCCCTCACCCCTAGGTCAAGTTGGTGCTAAACCCTGGTTAGAGGTGGAGACCATGAGGGTCTGAACAACTTTCTGGGGGCCTGTTGGGGTCTGAACTGTTCTCTGGGTCAGGATGCCCAGCCTCTGGCTGTGAGCAGCAGTTTGGAACTGGTCCCTCAAGGGGCAGGCACACTGCCTGGCTGCACCTGGTGGCTGTTTGGAGAGCAGGTGCAGCGGCCCCACCTTCTAGACTGTCCCCTTTCTCCTGGGCTGGATGGCCTCTTAGGCTCCAGCTTTGCTTTGACTTTAAGGCAAATGGAGAGGAAGTGGGTTTCCTATTGGACACCTATGAAAAATATGCACTTAGCCTTACAGATCAGAAGAACTTTGCGGTCACCAAACTCTAAAGGATTGAGTATTGTGGACTTTATTTCAACTCTAGCTGATATCTAGGCGTGCTTCAGACAGAGGAGAACCAGTGAGTCCCTTGTTTGGCATTTCACCTTTCATTTTGTATACATATTGTCATGGACTGACAAGGTCCACATTTGTATTTTAAAGACTATTTAGTATTTATTGGATGACTAAGCCATGGTTCACTCTATATTTTCTTATGTTTGGCCATTTGAGTAGAATTTCATCTAAAGACCTTGTTGGAGATTCCTCTGGGTGACAGGGACCCCTGCAACCTCATTGCCATTTCCGATAAATGTGGGCTCCCCTTTGGAATTGAGCATCAAAATCACTGCATTTGAGTGGGAGGCGAATGAATGCAAGCAGTTAGGGGGCTTACCCAGCCTTGAGCCTCCAGAAAGGCTGTAGAGTGGATGGGCTGAACAAGGCCTCCTGTGTTCCCCCAGACCTCCTGCCCCGACCCAGAGAGCCAGAGGGACAGAGGCAGAGACTCAAATGCTTGGGTGGCACTAAGGGGCATCTAGGTGGTGGGTGAGCCCAGAGCCAGGACAGCATGTGATGCCCTTGATGGGCAACGGTGCAGAGACTTTCTCCCAACCTGCAGGCCCTGGAATTCCAGCAGGCGTGGCCCCAAACTTCATCCCTGTGGGCAGCTGATCTTCCCAACTGGGAATGGAGAAGGGGCATGGACAGGGAGACCAGGTGCCCCCTTGCTCGGCGCTGGCTTTCCTGGGATTAGGGCACCCCTAGGACCCCTTGGAGAAGGCAGTGGCGCCCCACTCCAGTACTCTTGCCTGGAAGATCCCATGGATGGAGGAGCCTGGTGGGCTGCAGTCCATGGGGTCGCAAAGAGTCAGACACGACTGAGCGACTTCACTTTGACTTTTCACTTTCATGCATTGGAGAAGGAAATGGCAGCCCACTCCAGGGTTCTTGCCTGGAGAATCCCCGGGATGGGGGAGCCTGGTGGGCTGCTGTCTGTGGGGTCACACAGAGTCAGACACGACTGAAGTGACTGAGTAGCTGGGACCCCTAGCAGAAGCTGCCTTTGCAGGACATGGTCGGCTTCTCTAGCAGGTCTACAGGCGGCTTTTGGCAGTGTCAGGCGTGGGGGGCAGGGTGCCAACCTGGAGGCCTGCAGATTCACTCAGGAGGTAGAGCCCTTCTCTCTGACCTGGTGTCAGGTGGGAACCCAGGAATAACCAAGCTCCTTTATCTCTACGGAGAGGAGATCACCTCCCCTCAAGACAAAGGATGTCTCTAACACCCGACTCTTCACCCTGTGGCCCTGACGCCTGACCGTTCAACCCGGATTATTGTGCTGAGTCCAAAGGAGTCATCTAGGGGACCTCTGGGGAACAGGACGTGGGGACCTCCCAGTGGGGCTCATTTAGGGGAGAAGCTGGCAGCCTTGGAAAATCAAATGCTGCCTCACTCTGTTCAAACCAGAGGCTACTGTTTCTTGACCTGACTTTTGTAATTACCCCTTTCTTACACGAAGAATCTGCTTGCAATGCAGGAGACTGGCTTCAATGTTTGAGACGTGGGTTGATCCCTGGGTCAGGAAGATCCCCTGGAGAAGGAAATGGCAACCCATTCCAGTATTCTTGGCTGGGAATTCCCATGGACGGAGAAGCCTGGGTGGGCTACAGTTCATTAGGCTGCAAGAGTTGGACGTGACTTAGTGACTAAACCACCACCTTTTTTGGGAAGAGTTTTTATACATCTGATTAAATAACTAATGGGAGCCCCTGTCCTCCTAGGCTTTTGAATGGTGGTGGGGCAACATTGTGAAATTGCTGTCTTTCTCCTTACATGGTATCTGTTCACAGCCCTGCAGATGAGACCCTCAGACCTGCATTTTCTTCTCTCTTACCTGTATCAGTTTGCTTTGCTGGGAGAAATAGGGTGTAGGAGATTCCCTGATGGTCAGGAAAACCTTGCTGCTTGCTTTTCTAAGGTGACCTGGAGGTCTTCCTGTCCACCGCTCTGCCTCCAGGCCCCAGGCAGGTTGTTGGGCACTGGCCTGAGTGAGTGGTGTATTTCTATGGGATGGGGGTCCCTGCATCCTTATCGACACCGTTGTGAGATTAGTCTGTTTCCTTCTCAGGAATAGAATAGGGGTTGGCATTCTTAAGAAGGCCTATAAGTGAGAGCAGGGAAGATGCGAACGTGGCATTTAACGACACTCCAGTCCATTCCGTTTCTTGGTGACGCTGTCGCATTCTCATGGGTGTGGGTAGTGGTCCCGTGGCTGTTGACTTCTTGCTTTAATGACTGGGGAAATGCACTGATTCCCCCCTGGCTTTGGGATGTGTTCCTGTTCCACTCACCCCACCCTGAAGCAGCATACCAGAGCCCAGGGCGTCTCTCCTGCCTCTTTCCTGCCCCAAGGGAGCTTCGGGAAACACAACAGCCCCAGCAGCCCCTGCCTGCTGGGACCACACAGCTGAGCAGAGCAGGGCAGGCCTCGGTGGACTGGAGGTACCCCAAGCAGCCTGGGGGCGGGGATTCAGAGAGAAGCAAAGAGAGCAAGTCAAGTCCCCCAAACCTGGGTGAACATCAATTTCCTTTTTCAGAGTTTGTAATTAAAAACTAGTATTCATGAACAGAGACTGCTTGGGTAAGTCACTCCAGCTGACAGGATGCCCCAAAGGGAAGCAGAGACCAGAGGAGAACCACCAGGCTCTGTCTCTGGCTCCATCTCTGGCTGCCTCTCTTGCATCTCCTTCAGCAGACATTCCCGATTCGGTGTCGTGTCCTGGGCTGGAGCTGATGCCACAAGGGCTTCTGGTCTAGTGGGGAAAGCAGCCCTGACCACAGAGAATCACAGGATCAGGCCTGAATGTGCAGTTACGGAGTAGGGAGAGAGTGCTGGGAGACCAGTGGTCTGGTGATGGGAGAAGCCCGCCTGGAAGCTCTAGACGGAATCGCCTCCCTTCTCCTCACTCCCAGATGCTCGGGGCCCAGCACACCTGAGTGGGCTATATTTGCTACTCTTATCAGATCGCCAGTGGGCATTCACCCCCCTGCAAGCTGCAGTGCTGGGGAGGACAGTGCAAGTTTAGACGTGGGTGTTGTATGTGGTGGGAGTCTTCTTTGAGCCTCTGAGGTCTGGAGAAGCCCAGTGGTTGTATCTGGGGCTTGAGGGATGGGGAGAATGGTTCTGGGCCACCAGCCTTAAGTGCCCTCTGGTCCTCACTGTGGATGGGATCTCCTTGCTACTCCTGGTCAGCTCCTTATGCTGCCCCTATACCTTCTCTCTGATGACCCCTGGGGCTACATGGCAGCATCAAGGATCCTTAAACCTTGCAGGTTTTGTGAATAGGATTCATCAACTCAGATGGTAGAAAATGGCGCTTACTTTCACCAACATTTAGGTGCGTGCATGCTAAGTCACTTCAGTTGCATCCGACTCTGTGACCCCACGGATGGTAGCCCGCCAGGCTCCTCTTTCTGTGGGGATTCTCCAGGCAAGAACACTGTAAGGGGTGGCCATGCCCTCTTCCAGGGGGTCTTCCCGACCCAGGGATTGAACCCTCGTCTCAGGTGTCTTCTGCATTGGCAGGCAAGTTCTTTACCACTAGCACCACCTGGGAAGCCCCAACACTTACCCAAAACATAGCATTTACTTGAGTTAAGGATATAGGTACAGACTGACATTGCTGTGAGCAGCTGGGAGTTTGTCACCAATGGAAGTCACATGCAGCTTCATATCCCCTTATAATGGCTGCACAAGTCTTTGTCAGCGCTGATGCTCATCATTAGTTTGAAATGATGACGAGGTTTAGATGTGCTGCTAGGCTTGCTGTCGGATGCCTTGTTAAAGCAGTATGTATATGACTGTCTCATACATTTCCCTAGCGGCTCAGACGATAAAGAATCTGCCTACAATGTGGGAGACCCAGGTTCAATCCCTGGGTCAGGAGCACCCCCTGGAGAAGGGGGCATGGCAACCCACTCCAGTATTCTTGCCTGGAGAATTCCGTGGACAGAGGAGCCTGGCAGTCTACAGTCCGTGGAGTCAACAATTGTCAGACACAACTGAGTGACTAACACTTTTACTTTTTCACTTAAAGCAGTAAGTGTATGACATTTACATTTAAGTATTTTGATTCCTGTGTGATGAGTCTTCTCTTTATTCCGTAGGATTATTTTACACACTGAAACATTCTGAGAAGGGGTTCATAGACTCCATCTGACTGTCCTAGGGCTCCAGACCCAGAAAATCATTATGAACCCCTGAACATCGCTCCGCAAACCTAGAAGAAGCTCAGACAGACAGTGACTGTCCTGCCTGGCTGCTGTATGAAGGGAAATCAGATGGGAAGGTTTACAGGCTGCTTCCTGGAGACTGACTGGCTCAGAGAAGGTTCCCAAGGTGTCTGGAGGCAGGGGCATGATATCAGGGGCCTGGGTGGGGCCAAGCATACCTGTGACGTCAGCTGACCCTTCCGTGCTAGTTGTATTTGGAAGCGTGTGGTTTGATCCACAACGTGATTGAACCCAAGAAGGAAGTGGAGTGGAAAGCGGGTTGAGTGGCTCAAGCCTGGGTTCTAGGTCCTGCACTGCCACCAGCTGGCTTCTTTCTGGACCTGGAGAGTGAGCATAATCAGGGATCCTCCAGTGCTGGACCTGAAGGGACTGGCTCTCTAGGACTTAGACTGACAGAGTCTGGGCTGCGGTAAAAATGGAGACCGTTTTCTCCATGTACTCAAACATTGCACCGATAAAGACAATTTTCTCAATTTATAGTCGTTCTTACATATCTTTTCCTTCAACCTTTAGCAACTGTTAGCACTTGGCTGTCCATGTGTACTCAGTGAGGGCAGAGCGAATGGGTGAGAAGTAGAAGAATGCTAGTGGGAAAACTTATAATTGGCCAGTCCTGTTTAATATTGCAATTTTTTTTTTGCTATTTTTTATTGGAGTGTAACTGCTGTTTCTGCTGTACAGTGAGGTGTATTAGCTATTTGCTGTGCTTAGCCGCTCAGCCATGTCTGACTCTTTGTGACTCCATGAACTGCAGCCCGCCAGGCTCCTCTGTCCTTGGGGATTCTCCGGGCAAGAATACTGGGGTGGGTTGCCATGCCCTCCTCCAGGGGATCTTCCCAACCCAGGGATTGAACCCAGGTCTCCCGCATTGCAGGCGGATTCTTTACCAACTGAGCCACCAGGGAATGTGTATGCATATATCCCAGCCCTCTTGGACTCCCGTTATCGCCCCCCGCCAGGTCATCACAGGGCAGCAAGCTGAGCTTCCTGTGGTGCACAGCAGCTTCTCGTTGGCTGTCTGCTTACACAGAGTGGTTTATATAAGTCAGTGCTACTCTCTCAATTGGACCCACCTTCTCGTCCCCATGCTATGTCCATATGTCTGTTCCCTACGTCTGCAAATAGGTTCATCTGTACTATGTTTCTAGATTCCACATGTATGTGTTAAGATATCATATTTTTTCTTTCTTTTTAAAATTAATTTTTTTTAATTGAAGGATAATTGCTTTACAGAATTTTGTTGTTTTCGTCAACTCTCAATGTTTTTTGCTTTCTAAAATACTTCACACTGTATAACAGATTCTAGGATCCATCCGCATCTCTACAAATGACCCAATTTCATTTCTTTATTTTTTTGGCTGCCATAAAAAGAAATGCAATTGGTTTTGGTGGTGATCTTCTGTTGCCTATCCTGTGAGTTCTTCCATGAAAATTGTTCTTCAGACAAGGTTGGAATTAAGCAAATCAGTATTTTAAGGACTTTTGTGGAGGGCTCTGCAAGGAGCATTCTGACCTGGCGTGTTGTCCCAGCTCCTAAGGGTCCCCCGGGGCTGGCTGCTTGGGCATTGGAAACAGGCAGCTCCTCACGGTGCCTCCTGCTGAGAAGCCCGTCTCTGGTCCTGCACGAGGGACGGGTGAGTGGATGGCGAGCTGGGTGGGCTGATGGCCTCTCTCCAGGGGAGGTTGCTGCTGTTGTTCAGTTGCTTAGTCACGTCTGACTCTCCAGCCCCATGAACTGCAGCACACCAGCCTTCCCTGTCCTTCACTATCTCCCTGAGTTTGCTCAAACTCACGTCTGTTGAGTCAGTGATGCCATCCAACCATCTCATCCTCTGTCTCCCCTCGATCTTTCCCAGCATCAGGGTCTTTTCCAATGAGTCGGCTCTTCACATCAGGTGTCCAAAGTACTGGAGCTTCAGCTTCAGCATCAGTCTTTTCAGTGAATATTCAGGGTTGATTTCCTTTAGGATTGATTGGTTTGATCTCCTTGCTGTACAAGGGACTCTCAAGAGTCTTCTTCAGCTCCAAGGGAGATGTCAGGTTAAAAAAGAAAGAAGGAAGCTTATGTAGTATCAGAGAAGTTAACTGACATCAGTTGGAGACTTTGCAGGATAATTGAAAAGGGACTCAGTTTCTCACCATTTCAAACAGTTTTTTTATGCTCTGTTGTGTCTTCCTTAATCTAATGCTCCGTGCACTTGGGCAGAGTGACCAAAACACTTAGCACACCCTCTGGAGCGTCACTTGTTCCTGGATAGATTGAAGACTTCGAGAGCCAGGACCGTGTTTTATTTCTTTGTGTGTGTGTGTTCATTTGCACAGTGTCTGACACACACTAGAGACTCAAGTGTGCTGAACTGATTCAAAGCATAGTGTGTGGCAAGGATAGCATATTGCAGAGTTGTCCAGGGGAAGGGGCAGTCCCTAGGAGCTGGAGTTGTCAGGGGGGGCTTTCCCAAGAAGAGGGACCCCCCCTCTTTCCCCTAACCTTGCCCCTGCCCTCAGCAGCCTGGAACCCTGCCCGCATTTCCTCTCCCCTCTCCCCACCTGAGCTCCAGCCCCTTCCTGCTTCTTTGTAGTAGCTTTGCCTGGGGAAGAAAATGCCATAGCTGTCTGCATCTCCCTCTGAGCCCCTGACCCAGAGAGGAGGGTGGAGGGCACTGGAGGAGGGAGTGAGAGGAAGCAGGGGCTGGGGAGAGAGGCCCCGAGAGACAGACAGACACACAATAAACCTGAGCCCTTCCAGGCTGCCCTTCGGGTCCCTTTAGAAAGTTTTGACTCCCTGCCTGGGAAAGAGGTTGAGCCCTGGGGGTTGTTACGGGTTTCCCTGCCTTCCCCCACCCACCCTGTTCCTCCGTCTGTCTTTCTTCCTCTCAACGCCCTCCAGCTCTGCACTAGGGCAAATCCCACAGCCAAGGATGATTGCCGTTGCTGTGGACTTGTTGATGTTTGTGTTTAGGCCAGGCTCGTCTCCACGATGCGATTATGAAATCCTTCAGAAACACACGCAGACACAGTTTCCTATGGACTGTACTTCGGGAACTGTCTGTGTGACCAGGGCTGTGTCCCCAAGGCCGCTCTGGCTCTGGGACCTCGCTTTCGTCCAGTCACTAGAAATTTCCTTCTTGGAGTTGCCAGGACGGTCTGTTCTCTCATGCCTGCCACGGGGACCACAGGAATCTGGACCCTGCCTTCCCCAAGTGTCTTTTGTTCTTTTGTGTTTTGTTTTTAAAGGCTGCACTGTGTAGCATGTGGGATCTAGTTCCCCGACCAAGGATGGAACCTGGGCCCCCTGCATTGGGAGCATGGAGTCTTAACCACTGGACCCTCAGGGAAGTCCCTCCCTGAGTATCTTTTATTACATATAGTTACATAAGGGTTCAACTTCATTTTTTGGCATGTGGATATTCAGTTTTTCTAGCACCATTTGTTGAAAAGACTGTCTTTTCCCCATTGAGTGGTTTTGGCACCCTTGTCAGAAACTATTTGACAAAACATATGCATGCGTGCTTAGTCACTCTGCTGTGACTCTTTGTAGCTCGCCAGGCTCCTCTGTCCATGGGATTTCCCAGGCAAGAATACTGGAGTGGGTTGCCATTTGCTTCTCCAAGGGATCTTCCCGACCCAGGGATCGAACCTGGGTCTCCTGCATTGAGAACAGATTCTTTACTGTCTGAACCACTTAGAGAAGCCCCCTCCTTGAGTGTCTTAAAGCTGCTTTTCAAGATCTGAGTTATAACAAATACTTCTACTGTGCTAGGGCACACAGAACCACTCATTGAATCCTTGTAATGATCCTGTAAAAGATGGACTATCACTGCCTTTATTTTTCAGATAAGAAAACTAAGGTTACTTGGTCAAGGTCAAAGAGCTTAGTACCAGGGAAGGATTCAGACCCTTTGTCTATGTCTCCATCACTGCACTGTCCCACTTCTGGGGGGCTGTCGCTCTGCCCTCTGAGCTTGGTGTGGGGGAGGGGAACTCCTTGTTGTCACCATGGAGATTGTCGGCCACCAAAGCAGGTTCAGGAGAAGAGCTGGGGGCCTGTGAACTTGGGAATGTTCTCTCCTTTCCTCTGTCCCTGTTTTGCCCCTTCTGTCTTCCCTCTTAGTGGCCGAGGCGGGTGATCGTGAAGGGGGAATGGCTGGATCCCTGCAGGGACCTTTTAATTACTGTGTTTGCAGCAGGAATCAACCTGCTTGGGGCTCACCCCTGAGACAGTGGGGTGGATCTGGACCAGCACACGGGGTGAGCGGCAGCAAGGGTTCCCAGGAGAGTGGGACCTCTTGTGATCTGGCTTCACGGACCAAGGTTGTGCATCACTTAGTGAGGCTGAGGGCTGACTGCAGGAACCCGAGAGAGAGCGGGGCAGCATGACTGTCCAAGTGGGAGTCACTTTGGACAGGTAACCCGCCGGGCAGCCCCCCTGGAGCAGGGCTGGGAGGACCTCTACAGGTGTGTTCTGCCCTGTCCAGCCCGCAGGCATCAGGAGGAATAAGGGCAGGACCTGTTTGCCTTGGGTGCCCAGCCTCTGCCTTCTGTGGCTTCTCCTACCTGGTTCGCGCATCACTCTCTGTCTTCACGTCCACTCTCAGGGCTTTCATTCAAACCCCTTGGACAGCCGGGCTTTGCAGCAGCTGCGTCTTTAATGAGGATCAAAGAAGTAGGGGATGGTGGCAGACTGGGCCCTGGCAGATGGAGGGCTCTGGAAATCACGGACAGTGACCCTTTCCTTTTTCAAGGACCACGGCCCCCCTTCTTCCTTTACCCCTGCTTTCATAAGCTGGTTATGTTGGCGCCTAGTGCCTGCACAGACAGGCAGCGTTTGGGATGGAGTGTCCCTTGTGTTGTGGGGCCCGTGGTGGTGTGAGATGAAGAGGAGGGTGTCTGCACGGTCAACACACTCAGGAAGGGATTGGTGTTCAGCGAAGGACACAGAAGGCAGAGGGTTCCTCAGGGTTGTGCAGGTAGTCCTTGTGTGGGCACCTGTGACGAGTGGGTGGATAACCTCTTCACCGCCTCTTGCATTCTGGGTCATTCCCTCCTGTTGTTAGGATGCTGAGGAAATGGAAGAGCATTCAGCCATTCATCTTGACTGGAGCCAAGTGGAAGCAGACAGAGATGCCGGGGTCTTCCTCCCCAAACACGGCATCCTTCCCTCCAGGACCGAAGGGCTGTGGCTCACTGGTGCCCCGCCCGCCTCCACTGGCTTGGGTGCACATATTCTGCACAGACACCGTTGTCTGCACATATGTGAATGTTCGCAGCTAAGCTGATACTGCAGTGACTGGAGCCAGGAGGGGCAGGGCTGGAGGGTTTCCTGAAGGAGAAGGTTCTGGTGTCAAGTGAGCTTGGAATCCCAGCTCAGCCACCACGTGATGCACAACCTTGGGCAGATCGTATGATGTCACCTGTGACTTGGATTTTCTTGTCTGACCTGCTGAGTTGTTTTGAAGACGAGTGGTCCATTGAGGGGTACATGATAGTTGTCAAGGAAATGAATAATTAAATGAGGGAACATTCCTTTAAGTGTCTAGAGCAGTGCCTGGGACATGTTAGAAGCTCAGCATAGCTACTGTTCTAGTTCCTGCCTCTCAGGTTCCCAGATCCCTACAAGACTCCAATCTTTTCCTCCAAGCTGACATGTCTGTAAATGAGCCAGACTCTCCTATCCTAATTATTCTCAGTCCTCTCGTGGCCTGGCTTCATGGACCCCTCGTTAGGCTTTAACACCCACCAGTGGTTCAGATGCTCTGGAGAAGCCTCCTCCAACAAGCTTTTTCTTTTCTTTTTTCTGGGGTCTTTGGAAATCTCACCCAAGGGCTGATGTGTGTGTGCACACGTGCTAAGTCGCTTCAGTCATGTCTGACTCTTTCTGACCCCACAGACTGTAGCCCGCCAGGCTTCCCTGTCCATGGGATACTCCAGGCAAGAATACTGGAGTCGTTTGCCTTGCCCTCCTCCAGGGGGTCTTCCTGACCTAGGGATTGAACCTCCATATCCTGCATTGAAGGCGAATTCTTTACTGCTGAGCCACCAGGGAAGCCCCAAAGGCTAACACCTGATATCACATACCTTTCCAGGAGGCTGACCATCCCCAGGAAGGACCTGGAATCGCACAGACCTTTGCATGGATAGGTCATCCTTCTGTGTGCCCTGGTAAGAGCTAGAAGTCTCACCTGCTACATTGAACCTCTGTTTTAAAAATCCTCATTACATTGTAAGTGTGTTAATGTAGCTTGTTGCAGAGAGCCCTTTTCTAAAGCGATAATTAGCTTAATTTTCTGCTCTCTACACCTGCCCTTCCATATCTCTGGTTTGATGGAAGGATGGCAGACCTCTGCCTTTCTCGCTGCGCTTCAGTGAGAAGTGCGATGCATTGTATAACCTGAAGCACCATCTAGCCCGTGATCCAGCCAGAGGAAGAGAGACGAGAAACTGCTTTTTTCACGCTTGTGCGCTTATCTCAAAACTCAGCAGGCAAGTTCTTCTTCAGGTCTAACCTGACTCCCTCCAGAGCAACTGTCGGTTGGTGAAGGAACAGGTCAGATGGCGTGCATTTGATTGGCCCCACTGGGTCTGAAGTGCGTGGGGACTTGTCTCAGGGGCCCCGTTTTGAGCCTGGCCCGTCCTAGGCAGTGGAGCCAACGGAGGATTGGAGAGTACCCTTCTATGAGCCCAAGGAGCAGGCTGTCTGGCCGTCTGCAGACTCTGGTCCGCCTGCAGCTCTTCTCTCAGCCTGGTCTCACACTCAGGACAGGTCATGTGACTATCCCCAGCTCTTGAGTTTCATTATTTTCAGTTGTTTTGGGTTCCTCCGTCTCCTATCTCCTGTAGCATCTACGGGCAGGCCTGCTGTTTGCTGCAGAATCATGTGTTCCTTGGTGAGCTGTCTGGGGGTATCTGAAGGTCATCCAGGCCATGTCCCTGCCTCTGGGACAGGCTTCCTGTGTCCCAGTGCTTCAAACATCTTCCCAGGGATTTCTTCATTTCGTCGGATAATCTCTCCTTACCCTTCGTAGCGACAAGGTTCTTTCTAGAGTCTGACTTGACTCTCTCTTGCTGCCAGCTCCACCCTGTGGTCCATTCAGTTCTGGCCTCCAGGGAGGCAGGGAACAGCTGCCTGGTCCCGCCCCTGTTCCTTCCTTGTTCTTGTTGGGGTAGCACCTCCGTGCATCCAGCCCATGAATCCCCCAGCAATTTCTTTGTCACTAGATCACATTGCAAGCTCCTGTCCAAGTGCCGTCTGGCCTCTTCCTGTTCCAGGCTTCTCCCTCCCACCTGAGTATTTGTGTTTCTGGTTATTTATCCCCAGATGCAACGACTGCATTTTTCCAGGTTGAATCTGCTCGTTGTTACTTCCTGCCCGGCTTTGCTAACATCTCCAGGTCCCTTTTGCAGCCGCTGCTGCAGGCTCTCTGGACCTGGAGACAGAGTTTCCAGCCTTAGGAAGGCAGACTCTGAAGGGAATGGGGTGGGGAGAGCCAGCTCTCCTGCTGAGAGGGGCCCCACCCAATGCGAAGTCAGGGACTCCCCAGGAAAACATCTGAATTGATGAGCAGGGAAAGCCATCAGGTGCTGCCAGCAGGGGGGCGACGGAGACCAAGCCCGTCCCAGCTGTTCCCCGGCTCACATCTCCTGGGCCAGGAACAAGGAGACGCCTTCCTGCCCTCTTAGCCTCGGCTCTTTCCAAACAGCCATTGCCAGTTCTAATTAAATACTCAGCAGAGGAAGCAACGAGCCCCAGAAGAGGGAATCGGGGCCATTTCCTGTCCGGGGATGGGGCCAACCCAAGATGGCAGGGGCCACAAGTTAAATGCAGAGTGAGCATGGATGCTCCCCCATGTCTTTTGGAAAAGGGAGAATTATTTTATTTTTTTTCTATCTGATTTTATTGTCAGCCCTGATGACACAGAAAGTCAAGAGTTGGAAGGGACCTTTGAGTGTCTTTCCTGCTTGTCTCTCTCTTTTTTTTAAAATCTTATTTTTATTTATTGTTGGCTGTGCTGGGTCTTCGTTGCTGTGCAAGCTTCTCTCTTGTGGCAAGTGGAGGACATTCTCCAGTTTCGGTGTGCGGGCTTCTCATTTAGGCGGCCTCTCTTGGCGTGGAGCATGGGCCCAGAGCACAGGCTCAGTAGTTGTGGTGCATGGGCTTAATTGCTCCGTGGTCTGTGGGATCTTCCCAGATCAGGCATCGAGCCTATTTCTCCCGCGTTGGCAGGTGGAGTCTTTACCTCTGCTGCTCATCTCACTTTACAGAAGGAGACCTTTGGACGTTCAGGAACTTTTTCAAGTCCACAAAAGCATTGCCAGTCGTTCTCTGCCCTGTAGGGGCTTCCCAGGTGGCCCTAGTGGTAAAGAACCCGCCGACAAATGCAGGAGACATAAGAGACTTGAATTCGATCCCTGGATGGGGAAGATGCCCTGGAGGAAGAAATGGCTGTCCACTCCAGTATCCGTGCCTGGAGAATCCCACGGACAGAGGAGCCTGGCAGGTTATGGTCTGCAGGGTCACAGAGTCAGACACGACTGAAACGACTTAGCACGCACGCACCCTCTGCCCTGTAGAGGGGTGCTGAGTATTGGGCATGGAAAGTGAAGTCTCCTGTGACCAGGAGGGGCTCAGGAATGGATGTGTATCACACAGCCCTCTCTGCCTGCATCTTCCCTCACTCTCTACCTGGAACCAGAGCTCCAAGGAAAGACTGGGGGTCTGATACCTCTCTGGCCTCCCAGGGCTCTGGGTTCCCATCAGTCATTTGAAATACAGAGGTGTGCGTGGGGAGTGAGTTGGGTGCTGTTCCCAAGAGCTCTTTAGAACTTGAGTGGCAGAGAGGACCACTACGAATGGAGTTTCAGCAACCTGCCGCTTGCCAAAGTCTCTTCTTCCCCACCCCGCCAAGGCCGTGGAGTTTCCCAAACATGTTGCTGGGGAGGAGGCTTCCTCAGAAAGTGCTGATGGCTTTAAACTTTATCTGCGGAAATAAACAGCTGCAGCTTGAAACACACATACCCTTGTGCTGCTAGGCATTCCCCCTGCCACCACCTAGGGAAGACACGATACCCATGCCACATAGAAACACAGGAACCCACATGAATGACCTCAAGGACCACTGTGCAGGGGGAAGGGACTCACTGTCCTGCAGACGGGTTGCTCTAGGGGTCTGCTGGGTCTTAGGAATGTGTGTCTGGAATCCTAGGGATCTTTGCATTCCCTGTTTTTGGAGCTCTTTACGAAGTGTAATATGTATCAGAAACATGCACACATGGTAAGTGTACAACTTGATGACGATCACTAAGTGGATACACTCATGTGACTGCTATCCAGATGGACTTTGAACCTTTCCAGCTCTCCCCACCCCAAGAAATGCCCACTGCCCAGTCACGGCTGGGCATGACCGTGCTGACTTCTAGCGTCACACAGGAGTTTGAACTTTATGTAAATGGACTCACCCAGTATATAGTTTGTCTTTGCTTTTTTGCTCAACGTTAAGTGTATGAAATTCGTCTGTTTTCATGCCAGCCTGCGTACTTAGTCGAGTCTGAATCTTTGCGACCCTGTGGACTGTAGCCCTCCACGCTCCTCTGTCCGTGGGATTCTCCAGGCAGGAATACTGGAGTGGGCTGCCATTTCCTTCTCCAGAGGATCTTTCCGACTCCGGGATTGAACCTATGTCTCCTGTGTCTCCTGCAGTGCAGGCGGATTCTTTACCCACTGGTGGTTTATTTATTACTCTATGGTGTCTATTTTGTTTTCTTGAGTGTACCAGTGGACTTACCCTTTCTGTGGTGGATGGATATTAGGTTATTATGAACAGTGTTGCTGTGAACTTTTTTTTACAAGTCTTTTGGTGAAGGCATTTCTGATGGGCAAACACTTAGGAGCAGAACTGCTTGGTCATATAATGCGTATATGTTCAGCTTTAGTGGAGAGTTTGTACTAATTTATAATCCCTATTAGTGTATGAGAGTTCTAGTTTCTTCACATGCTTTGTCAACACGTGGTAGAGTCAGTCATTTAAATTCAGCCTTTCTTGTACATGTATAATGGTTTTTCTCAGTGCTTTCTTTTTAAATGGTAAATCACCTTTCAAAAAAGATAATTTTTTATTGGAGTATAGTTGATTTATAATATTGTGTGTTGGTGTAATTTTAGTTTGTATTCCTTGACGCTGAATGAGACGAAACCTTTTCATATGTTTTTTTTCCCCCCAGTCATTTGAATGTCCTCTTTTCTGAAGTGCTTGCTCAAGTCTCTTGATTGCCTTTTTTTTTTTTAATTGGAAGTATAGTTACTTGCCTGGAAAATCCCATGGGTGGAGGAGCCTGGAAGGCTGCAGTCCATGGAGTTGCGAAGAGTCAGACACGACTGAGTGACTTCACTTTCCCTTTTCACTTTCATGCATTGGAGAAGGAAATGGCAGCCCACTCCAGTGTCCTTGCCTGGAGAATCCCAGGGACAGGGGAGCCTGGTGGGCTGCCGTCTATGGGGTCGCACAGAGCCAGACACGACTGAAGCGACTTAGCAGCAGCATAGTTACTTTGGGCTTCCCTGTGGCTCGGTGGTAAAGACTCCACCTGCCGATATAGGAGACCTGGGTTTGATCCCTGGGTTGGGGGAAGATCCCCTGGAGAAGGAAATGGCAACCCACTCCAGTATTCTTACCTGGGAAATCCCACTGGACAGAAGTGCCTGGGGGGCTACAGTCTGCAAGGTCACAAAGAGTCGGACATGATTGAGCAACTGAACAACAATGAACAATGTTTGCTTTACAATGTCGTGTTAGTTTCTGCTGTACAGCAAAGTGAGCCAGCTATATGTGTACACATATCCCCTCGTTTTTGAATTTCCTTTCCATTTTGGTCACCACAGAGCACTGAGTAGAGTTTCCTGTGCTATACTGTAGGTGCTCATTAGTTATCTATTTTATACATCTTTTGACTTTTTAGAGAGATGGGTGGTCTGCCTTTTCCTCCTTGGTTTGAAAGAGTTCTTCATATGTTCTTGGCATCAGTCTCGTGTTGAATATCTGTCTTGCAGATATCTTCGTTCCATTCTGTAGTGTTCCTTTTCACTCTTTAATTATGTATTTTGGTGGTATCTTAATTTTATTTTAGTTCCATTAACTGATCTTTTTTCTTTGTGATTAGTGGTTTTTGTGTTCTCCTGATGAAACCATCACCTATCCCAGGCACACTGTTCAGTGTTATCTTTATTGGTTAGCCTCTGCACATTTCCATCTGCAGTCCACATAAGATTGATACTTTTGTGTGTATGTGGCATGATGTGTGAGTCAATATTATTTTTCCCACCATCATTTATTGAGAGAGCTACACGTCTTCATTGCTCTGCAGTGTTAACTGCCATCTACTCCATTAGTCAGTTTGACTACCCTTGTGATAATATTTCATCACCTTTTACTTTAATTTTTTATTGATGTATAGTTGATGCACAGTACTGTACCAATCCTTGCTGTACAGCTCAGTGACTCAGTTACATGCATATAAACATTCTTTTTCATATCTTCCATTATATTTATTACAGGATATAGAATACAGTTTCCTGTGCCTTACAGTAGGGCCTTGTTATTTATCTATCCGATAGTTTACATCTGCTCATCCCAAACTTGCAGTTTTTCCCTCCCCTATACCCCTCCCCCTTGGCAGCCACAAGCCTGTTCTCTATCTGTGAGTCTGTTTTGTAGATGAGTTCATTCTGTGTCATATTTTACATCCACATATAGGTGATATTCTGACTGATTTCACTTAGTGTGATCATCTCTAATTGTGTCCATGTTGCTGCAGATGGTAATGTTTTGTTCTTTTTATGGCTGAGTAATATTCCGTTGTATGTTTGCACCACATCTTCTTTATCCATTTCTCTGTTGATGGACATTTAGGTTGCTTCCATGTCTTGGCTATTGTAAATAGTGCTTCTGTGAACCTTGGACAGGGAAGCTGGGCATGCTGCAATCCATGAGGTTACAAAAGGTCAGACACGAATTCGTGACTGAACAACAAAAATGAACCTTGGGATGTCTGTAATACCTCATCAACTTAACCACTGCATTTTATAATAATTATCTCACACTTACAAGGTTATTTTTACTTACTACTTCCATATTTTAGTCTCTTAGTCAAATTCCTTCAGTCTGCCTTTGTTCCCATCTCTCTGCTCCAAATGCTCATGGATAGATGACCTGCATCCTCCAGCTGGTTCTTAACCTAACAGAAATGTTTCAGGTCTCTAACCTTTTAGGCACATTCAGCACAGCTGACCATTCCTTCCTCTTTCCATCATCTTCCTGATGCCAAACTTGCTTGGTTTTCCTCCTTGTTTCCCTGGCCTCTACCAAGTCTTCTTGGCTGGGGTATTCTGCTCCATCTGATTTTTAAATGTTGAGCTTCTTTCTTCGGAGTTCACTTCTAGGCCCTTCTTTTCTCTTTTTACAGCTTTTTAAAAATTAATTTTGGCAGCGTCAGGTCTTAGCTGCGGCATGCAGGATCTTCATTATGTCCCGTGGGTTTTTTGTCGCAGCACACAGACTCTCTAGTTGTGACATGCGGGCTTCATAGTTACAGCACGGGCCTAGTGGCTCTGAAGCATGTGGGGTCTTACTTCCCTGATGAGTGGAAGTCCAGTTCCAGACCAGTTCCCTGGACACTGGGATTGAACCAGTGTCCTTTGCATGGCAAGGCAGATTTTTAACCACTGAACCACCAGGAAAGTCATCTCATTTTACAGTTGTTATCAAGATGATTTATTTTATTTCCAGCATTTCGATTGCCATCTCTGTGGTAAGAGAGCTCCCAAATTTACATCTCCAACCAGAATTGTCTTTGGATTTCAAGATCATAGATTTTCTCAATCAGAATTTTTTCCTTAAGGGATCTCTTCCTGAATTATGTTAATTCAGATATTTTAAAACCCTGCTACCTCGTCTCTCTGCACCCACATCAGTTGGGGCTTCAGACGAGGGATTTAATTTCTTTGAGATTCAGTTGCCAGCAGTCCCTAACTTGGGGGAAACTGTTGCCCTTCATAAGGCAGTTGAGAGAATTCCTTGAATAATTTCTGAAAATTTCTTTGCTTTTCTCTTTAGAGACAGGTAATATCTTACACGGGCTTCCCTGGTGGCTCAGACAGTGAAGAATCTGTCTGCAGTGCAAGAGACCCGGGTTTGATCTCTGGGTCAGGAAGATCCCCTGGAGAAGGGCATGGCTACCTATTCCAGTATTCTTGCCTGGAGAATCTCATGGACAGGGGAGCCTGGTGGACTATAGTCCATGGGGTTGCAAAAGAGACACGATTGAGCAACTAAACACCAACACCAACACCACCACCACCAACAACATCCCTATAAAATGTTGTCAACCCACGTAGGTTTCTGTGAATCACCTCTCATTTTCGGTTTCCCTGTGTTCATCTTCATTCTGACCTTCTAGAATGATGGGGCTTGAAAGAAGGGGAAAATGAAGGCACAGGTGAAGTTTTCCCACCACAATTGGTGAATAGTAGGCCCCTCGATTTCTTTCCATCAGAGTCCCTTCTCAAAGAACACTGGTGAAATCCTCATAGCCCTAGAGGTTCAAGTTCCAGTCTTTAGCCTTGATGACGAGTCTGGGGAAGGGACTGAGCTTTCCTTTTACTCTACTGTGGGACTGAGGAACAATTCTAATTATTTGCTCATTTCTTAAACCCTCTGCTTCCCCTTGAAGCTTCTCATGCTCACTTAAGATCTTTTCTAGGCCACATTAGTTCCCTATATCTCTTTAAGTTGGCGTTTCAGTATCGTGAGTGAATACTAATCAGGATTTCAATTAAATGTAAAGTTCTTTTTTGTAGTCCAGTGGGTCTCAGAGTGACCTACAAAATTTGTTTATGGATATATTTCTTGTATGGTTTTAGTAGTGGCTACTCTGGGAATTACAGTAGATGTACTTATTTTTTTCACAGTTGACTTATTTTATTTTTTAAGATTTTTTTTTTGACGTGGATACTTTTTCAAGTCTTTATTGAATTTGTTGCACTATTATTTCTGTTCTACTTTTGTTTTTTTGGCCAAGAGGCATGTGGGATCTTTGCTCCCCAGCCAAGGCTTGAACCTGCATGCCTTGCATTGGGAGGCAAAGTCTTAACCACTGGACTGCCAGTCAACGTAGAATCAGTATTTTACCACTTCAAATGGATTGTACAGCTCTTCCCACCATATGAATTCCTTTACGTTTACTACTTTGTCTCCTAGTTTTCTTATATGTTATGGCTACATAATTGAAAAGCATCAGAAATGTTTTAGTCTTAAGCTTATTTATGTATTTTTTGGCTGTGGTGGGTCTTCACTGAGGCATGCTCTCTTTCTCTAGTTGCTGCCTGTGGGTTTAGTTGCCCTGCAGCATGTGGGGTCTAGGGCTTCCCAGGTGGTGCTAGTGGTAAAGAATCTGCCTGCCAGTGCAGGAGACTCGGATTCGATCACTGGGTCAGCACGACGCCCTGGAGGAGGAAATGGCAACCAGCTCTGATATTGTTGCCTGGAAAACCCATGGACAGAGGAGCCTGGCAGGGTACAGTCCATGGGGTCACAAAGAGTTGAATGTGACTGAGCGCATGCATGCACACCTGCCCACCCACACCCACACCCACACACTCACACACACGTGGGATCTTAATTCTCTGACCAGGAATGGAACTCGTGTCCCGTGTTGGAAGGTGGATTCTTAACCAGTGGACCACCAGGAAGATCCCAGAAGTGTCACAGTTTTTACTTTTAACTGTCAAGTATGTTTCAAAGGACTCTTACCCAGATATTTACCATTTTTGTTGTTCGCTCTTCATTTCTGATGTTCTAACTTTGCTTTTGGTGTCATTTCCCTCTCTCTGGAGGATTTCCTTTAGCAGTTCTTTAGAGAAAGTCTGTTGGCGATAAATTATCTTAGTTTTCCTTCATCTGAAAAGCCTTTGTTTTACCTTCATTCCTGAACGATATTTTCACAAGATGTGGAATTCTGGGTTGACAATTCCTTTCGTTTAGCATTTGCAAATGTTGTTCTGCTACCTTCTGGCCTCTGCGGTTCCCGATAAGAAATCTTTACTCATTCGAATCATGATTTTCTGTTTATTTTTGGCTGCTTTCGAGATGTTTTTTGTTTCTGTCTTTAGTTTTCAACAGTTTGATTATGATGTATCAGGGTGTGGATTTCTTTGGGTTTATTTCATTTGGGATTTGCTCAGCTTGTTGAATCTGTAGGTTTATAGGTTTCACAGACTTTGGGAGGCAGTTTTCAGTTATTATATTCTCAATTTTCTTTCCTGCACTGTACCGAGTCTTCTGTCTTTCTGGAGGTGCAATGCATCACTGTCAGATCTTTTTGCACAGATTGTTTGAGGTTCAGTTTGTCATTCTCAATCTGTTTTCATTTGCGTTGTTCAGATTGGATGGTTTCTATTGATTTCTTCAAGTTCACTGACTCTTTTGTCGCCTGCATTCTCTATTGAGTCTATCAGTGGGCTTGTAATTTCAGTTATTGTATTCAGTTTTCAGTTTTAAAGTTCCTATTTGATTCATTTGATGTATTCTGTTTCTTGACTGAGAGTTCCTATCTCTTTTATTTATTTCAAGAGTGTTTGCCCTGTATTTCTTGAGGCTTTTTAAAAAAATTTTTTTATATTTTTTATTTTGCTTTACAATACTGTATTGGTTTTGCCACACATTGACATGAATCAGCCACGGGTGTACATGAATTCCCAATCCTGAACCCCCCTCCCACCTCTCACTCCATATCATCTCTCTGGGGCTATTTCAAGTATCTGTCATCTCAGAGTGGGCATATGTGAATTGTCTTTTCCCATAAAGAGATTTCCTGGGTCTTTGAATGCTCAGCAGTTTTAGACTGTATCCTGGATATTTTCAGTGTGTTAAGACCCTGGGTCTTGTTTGAATCCTATTTCTGTTTTAGCAGGCAGTTGGTCTGCTTGGGTTCAGGCTACAAGTTCTGACCAGCCTTCTGTGGGTGGTGGTTTCAATATCAGAGTCATTTTCAAAGCCTTGTGCTATTTGACTTTGTCCTGCAGAAGCTACTGAGTGGCCAGTTTGGGATGTGGGCAATGGTCCACCAGAGTTGGGTTTTAAAGAATGTAGTGTGCTGTTGAGGGCCAGGTTGGTGCATGTGCAGCTCGGGGGTAGCCAAGGATTTGTGAAGAGCTTTATGGAGTCACTTTGCTAAGGCCCTCGCTCTCCACAGTCTTCCTAGTACCTTCTAGTTTGCCAGGAACCCCTTTGTCATCCTCCAACCAACCTTGGATTCATTTACTCTCCTCTGTGGCATACTCCTTACAGTTGCTCCGGTGTGCATGGGACTGAGTGGCGGGAGGGTGGAGAAGGAGAGAAAGAAAGAGGAGTTAGCTCCACCTTCATGGGGGGCCAGCTCCTCTGCTCAGAGGAGAAGTTTCTTTTCCCTTAGAATTTTAGGGACTTGGGGGATAGGGTGCAAAAGAATGGAGGAAACGAAAAAATGGAGGCTTGCTTCCATTCTCTCTGAGTGTTAAGAGACTCTTGTTATTTCTCCAGCCAGAATTTGAAGCCTTCTACTGGGGCTGTTTCTGTCCACTCTAATGACCCTTACTTCTGACTTTGAACTGCCTTGGGTCTAAATGGGGGCATGCTGGAGGAAAAAGAAAGGCATATCAGTTTTGTATTAGTTGAAATTCCATTCTCCTTTCTCCAAGTGCCTACTACTGTTTACTCTTCAGAATTCTCAAATAACCGCTCTATGCCATCTGTTCAGGTTTTGTAGCTGCATTCAGAAGGAACACGGGGTGTGTGCTTGCTTCATCTTGCCTGGAACTAGAATCCTGGAGGGCGTGTTGAAAACACAAAGTTCTGTTCCTGCCCTGAGAGTTGCTGATTCAGTGAGTCGCAAGTAGGGCCTGGGAACCTGTATTCCTAACACATCCCCAGGTGAGGCTGATACTGCTTGTCTCAGAGCAGAGCTGCTCAAGAATAACTTCAGGTTAGAGTATTTATAAAGACAGAACAGTCTATTGAACTGTTCTGACATGTGAACCTCTGCCTTGGGCTGTGGGGGAAAGGTCCTCTTTTGGTGGGGCCCCAAAGGCTTCTCATAGGGTCTTCTTCCATTGTCTGAGGCTTCCAGAGCGACCAGCTTGCAGAGCATTTTGCTTTGACCTGTGGACTGGTATGAGGCTGTCAGCATCTCAGAGCAGCTGCCAGACTTGAGGAATGAGCTCTGTAGCCACAGGAGGCCTTGCCACTTAACCTAGAGCCCTGGGGGGAATTTTCCATGCTGCTAAGGACTCAGTGCTGGTGGGAATTATCACGGCTGGGCAGAACTAGTTTCCCCAAGCCACAGGTCTGGGCAGAAAAAAAAAAAAAAAGAAAGAGTGGAATTTTAAGTCCCAGGGGCCACACAGACCAGAGGAGGCATATACCCGATGAGCCTTATTTTCCATCTGAGCATCTACTTGTCCACAGACACATTGCCTCTGACTGTCTTTCATTTCTGAACTTTTCTTCCTGCTGCTGCTGAGTTGCTTCAGTCGTGTCCGACTCTGTGCAACCCCATAGACGGCGGCAGCCCACCAGGCTCCCCCGTCCCTGAGATTCTCCGGGCAAGAACACTGGAGTGGGTTGCCATTTCCTTCTCCAATGCATGAAAGTGAAAAGTGAACACGAAGCCGCTCAGTTGTGTCCGACTCACAGCGACCCCACGGACTGCAGCCTAAGGGGCTCCTCCGCCCATGGGATTTTCCAGGCAAGAGTACTGGAGTGGGTTGCCATTGCCTTCTCCAAGGAGCCTGCATTACTTGCACACATGCCATGAGTCCTCCTGGCCATCAGGAGGCAGTAAAGAGCCTTGGAGGTGGGGGCAGTCTGCCAAGTGAAATTCTATAAGCTATAAAGAGAGACCACCCTCTTTAAAGGGGAATTTACATCTTCTTCAGTTGCCTCTTCTTGGGAGCTCCACTCTGTCATTCCTGGGTTGATTATCCATCTGATGGCCAGCATACCCAGCCACGTGCAGCCCTGTCAATGTGGCACAGAGGGCTGTGTAAAGAAGGCACGTTGTCCTGGCACCCAGGAGAGCCAGAGACTGGGGAAGGTGATAAAGACGCAGATTGGGGAAGGGACGGTTAGGGAGTTTGGGATGGATGTGTACACACTGTTAGATTTAAAGTGGATAACCAACAAGGCCTGCTGTACAGCACAGGGAACTCTGCTCGATGTTATGTGGTAGCCTGGGCGGGAGGGGAGTTTAGCAGAGAATGGATACATGTATATGTATGGCTGAGTCCCTTTTCTGTTCTCCTGAAATTGTCATGACATTGTTAATTGGCTGTACCTTGATATAAAATAAAAAGTTCAAAAAACCAAAAATAAAAGAGACACTTATCTTACAGTTTCTGCGTCTTGTGGAGCTGTCCTGAGTCCTCTTGCCTGGGCTTCCAGCCCATATCTTAGTAAGTCTCTTCTTAGAATGTGACTGCTCATTTCTCTTACAGCCCCAGCCACGTGTAAACTCTTCCAGGGCGGGGATCACACTTGAGGAGCCTATCTCTGCAGCTCCAGGCTTGAGCATCATAGAATCGTGGGGAAGCACTCGTGCTTTGGGACCAGACAGACCTGGATTCACTTTCCTGGGTTCAATACCTGCTGTGCATTTTCTTTCTCTTGTTAAGCATTTTCATGAATGATAAAGATAAGAAAGTGGATACCACAGCAGTGCCTGTGCTGCAGAGCTTCTGTGAGGTTCTAGGAGGTGACGCTTGGGAAGGGCTTCAACTGTGCCTGGCCGACTGCGGGGGCTCAAAAAACTAGTTCTTCTGCTTCTCCTACTTCCCCTTCCTTCCCTCTAGAGCTTCACACAGCGCTTGGCACAGAGATAGTGAAAGTGAGAGTTGCTCAGACTCTGTACAGTCCATGGAATTCTCCAGGCCAGAATACTGGAGAGGGTAGCTGTTTCTTCCCTACCTAGGGATCGAACCTAGGTCTCCCACATCGCAGGAGGCTTCTTTACCAGCTGAGCCACAAGGGAAGCCCTTGGCACAGGGAAGGTGCACGTAAAATAGCAGTTGAATGACTAAGACAGAAGACTGGAGGAAAACCCAGTTGAGGCTCAGTGATATGGCTCATTGACGTGCCAGGATAGTTGCTCCCCATCCCCCTGGACATGGGGGGCAATGTCTGCAGAGGAGTGGGCCTGGCTCCCAGGGGCACAAGCCCTGTCAAGGAAGCAGTGGTTTCTCAGGCACCCCCCAACTGATCTGCCTTGAATTATACATTTTTACTGAGGGTGCTTCTCTGTCAGGTAGGGTTTCTCATTTAAATAATTTAATATTGGAAGATTTAGCTTTCACTTTCCCACATTTCAGTGAATCTGTCATTATGTTTCATCGGGGTTTGAGGCTCATGACTGCAGCTCTTTTCCATCTGTGAATTTTATTAATTTCTTACTTCTCTCCGCTTTATTTTTTCAGGAGTCAAGCCTAATTCTTAAATATTAGTAGATTCAAGTGGATTTTATCATGGTTAAATAAATAAAATACATTTTTGAATGACATAGACACACATATTATATGTGCAATTAAAAAAAAACAATTTATTTAGGTTGGCTGTGCTGGGTCTTCGTTGCTACGCAGGCTTTTTTCTAGCTGTGGCGAGCAGGGGCTGCTCTCCAGTTGGTGTGTGTAGACCTCTCATTGTGGTGGCTTCTCTTGTTGCTGAGCGTGGGCTCGAGGGCACAAGCTTGGTAGTTGTGATGCCCAGGGGCTTAGTTGCTCCATGGTGTGTGGGATTCTTCCTTGATCAGGGATGGAACCTGTGTCTCCTGCACTGGCAGGTGGATTCTTTACCACTGAGCCACCAGGGAAACCCTATACGTGCAGTTTTAAATCACATTAAAATGCACCATTCTAACCATTTTTAAGTGTACAGTTGGATGGAAGCAAGTGCCTTCACACGCTTGTGCACCCCTCACCAACATCCATCTCCAGGACTTTTTCCTCTTCCCCAGCTGAAATTCTGTCCTCGTGAAATACCAACTCCTCACTCCTCTTCCCCAACCTTCATTCTGCTTTCTCTCTCTATAAACCTGACTACTCCAGGCACCTCAGAGAAGTAGACTCATACAGTATATGTTCTTTCATGACTGTCCTTTTGTGTCCTCTGATTTCACTTAGCATGATGTCGTGAGGGTTCATCCATGCTGTAGCACGTGTCAAAATTCCCTTCCGTGTCTAGGGCTAAATATATTGTTGTGTACATGCATCGTTCTTTATCCATTCATCTGTCCTTGATGATGGACGGTGGACAGTTGGGTTGCTGCCAACTTGAATGCACGTGAGTGATGCAGCTGTGAACCTGGGCGTGCTGATGGGTCCTGGAGAGTCAAGGCAACTTAGGCGTGTCGGCTGGGAAAGACCTGAGAAGACGTGTCCGTTTAGGGCCCCCTTTCCTAAAATGCACGTCCCAAATCGCAGATCAGACCCTTCTCAATCCTCTCGACCCACCTCCGGCTTCTCCTGAGCACCACTGGTGACACGATCTGCAGTTACTTCATAAAAAAAACAAACAAACATTGTTTTTGGTTGTGCCACATGGTATGTGGGACCCTAGTTCCCTGACATGGAATCAAACCTGCGTCCCTGGCACTGGAAGCATGGAGTCTTAACCACTGGACCACCAGGGAAGTGCCTATAGTTACTTCTGATTTTTCCTGCTGTGGAGCGGGGCTGTGGCACAGATTGCTAGAAAGAGGCAAGAAGTTCGGTTTGACTTCAAATGGAATCAGCCTTGGTGGAAGAGTGTTCAGTTTCTTGAGTATGTGTTGATTTGTGTAAGGCAGGGGCTGTCAACCAGTTGGAGGCAGGACTGAACTAGTCAGGGATCTTAACTAGCTGTGAACAGTCCTCACAGTAATCCTTATTATCACTCGCTAAGGACTGCATGGCTCCAAAGGTCGTTCCAAAGAGCTCAGATGGTGCTGGTGGTGTTGCCCAGTGGTTAAGGACTTGGACTCTGGATCTCAACTGCCTAGGTCCAAGTCTCAGCTCTATCACTTATTTATGCCCTGGGCATGTTATCAGATCTTTCTTAGCCTTGCTTTTTTTTTTTTTTCCCCATCTCTTAAAATGGGAATGAGAATAATGTCTACTGGATCGGTTTGTTGACAGAGTTAAATGAGATAATATATTCAAAATCCTTCAGTACAGTGCCTGATGTAGTTAGAAAGTGAAAATGTTAGTCGCCCAGTCCTGTCTGACTCTTTGTGACCCCATGGACTGTAGCCCGCCAGGCTCTTCTGTCCATGGGATTCTCCAGGCAAGAATACTGGAGTGGGTTGCCATTTCCTTCTCCAGGGGATCTTCCAGACCCAGGGATTGAACCCGGGTCTCCTGCGTTGCAGGCAGATTATTTTCTGTCTGAGCCACCTCCTTAAATATTAATTACTGCTGTTATCATCTCCACTTTCACTCCTACAGCCACTTCTCTTTATCTAGCCTTTGTCAGTACCTAGCGTGTACGAACCTCAGAGCCTCGTCTTTTTCTTTCGTGCATTTTCTATCCTGTTACTCTCTTTCTGCAAAACCGTGAGATCGGCTTGCCTAGCGTGGACGCTTGGTGAAAGCTCTGACACCTTGTAAAGCCTCACTCCTTCCTAATAACTTTCTATATGAGTCAGGGGCCACCCTGAGTGTTTACGCTTCCGGACCCCAGGAGTGGGGAACGGGTGGTGACTGCCACTGCCTTTGTAAGCTTCCAGGCGGCCAGGGCCAACTGGAGAGGTTGACCCCACCAAAGGAAATTTTGTCCGGCTTCCACGGAATAAGAATATTAATCTGACATGAGGCCAGAGCAGGCTGGACCGGAGGGAGATGAAATAGTAGAGCAGGAATGCAGTGCTTTCTTGGTGGAATCAGGCAACGGCTGGCTGCAGCAAATCGGAACCAGATTTTTGAACAGGGCTCTGACGGTGGCGGGTAGGGAGGTGGTGGTCATGCCTTGGGGTGCCCTCTGTTCCTCGCTGGCAGCCCTGCCCTGGGTGCTTCTTTTCTTTCCCAAGCTGGGGAGAGAGAGTGGGCTCGTGAACGTCCCCTCTGGCTTCCTGCCATTTCTGTTTGGTCTGTTTTCTGTCCAGATGATTGAGAGCAATCTGCGGGCCCGGCGGCGTGTCGTCCTCAGCATGGGCTGTTGACAAGGTCCTAAATAATTGCCGTTTCCTTCCAAGGCACCTTCCGGAAGGAGGGACTGGACACCTTCATCAGGGCCCCTGGAGCAGTTTCCTGGTGTTGGAGTTGCTCTTGTCTGCTCTCTGCCTCTGGAATGGTGCGGAAAGCGCCGGCTGTCCTGGGCCAGGAGAGAGATGGCCTTGGGCCCTGGGGATCTGGCCTGGCTCTCAGGCCGCCTTGTGCCACCCGTCCTGCTCCCTCCTGGCCTCCCCCACCCACTGCAGCAAGGGCTCTTCACTGAGAGATGCTCGAAACTCCAGCAGCTGGACAGGGGTGAGAGGAGACAGTCTGCACGTGAGGCTGGTTGGGTGGGCAAGAGTGACGCGTCTGAAACCCATACGCTCTGAGCGGATGGAAATCATTTCATCCTCTTCTCTCATGAATTTTACAAGGTCCTGTGGCAGCAGCAGGAATCACTGCCCATGCTGGCTTTATCTGGTGTCGCCCGGCACCTCGACAGGTAACAGGCCCAGATTCTAAGTGCCCTTATCTTGATTTATTGCCAGCTGGGCCATCTGATGTCAGAATTAAGAGGTCAGGGTCTGGGGGGTGGGTGATCAGGTTTCACATGTCTTTTTTTTTACTACCTGCCTGATCTTGGGCCACATTTTAAGCTTTTCTGTGTCTCAGTTTCTTTCTCAGTTTCTTACCAGGGCTGGTGTTGGGGATTACGTCAGAGGGTGCATGGGAAGGGGTTAGCGACGAGCCTGCCACCTGGGGGTTGAAATTCAGAAAGTGTCATCCTGTTGTTTCTCCCAGGGCCTTCATAGGGCACCGATCTTTGTGAGATTTACAGCTTTATCCAGCTCCCTGGGTGGGGGCACAATGTTAGGGAACTCAGACCTTTTGGCTAGGGGGAAAGGCCACAGTCCATCAACTATTACTATTCAAATTAGTAATTATACATGCCTGGCGCTGTTTAAAGTGTATTAAATTACCCCAGAAAATGTCAGAGCTAGAAATGACCTATGACATCAGTTAACTCATCCAGACTCCAGATTTCACAGAGAAGGAAGGCTTAGAAAGGCATGTCTGGTCAAGACCCGGATTCCAGGCAGTGGGCGATCAGGGGCTTGAAGGTCTGAGTTCCCATTCTGGATGCGACCCCCCCCCCCGGCTTCTCCTAGGAGCTGAGAGAGAGCCCTGCAGGACAGACGGGGATCCCACAGCCGAGCAGACATCAAACACACGCGCGTGCATAAACCCGCCCAAGGGTGTGTGCTGTGTTTCCTCTCGATGGGTCGAGTGATCGAGCAAGAGAAAATCCTCAGGATGGGTATTAGACAGACAGCTAAGTGCCATGTCTGTGAATGTACAGAGTACCTGTGGATCTGCGAGTCAGCCCTGGGGCAGACGGTGTCTCAGGTCTGGGGCAGCAGAGTGGCTGGACCTGCCCGTGGGGGTGGGCGTCTTCCTTCTTGGGTGACCCTTTGTCTTCCTTCTTGGGTGACCCTGCTCTACTGTGCTCAACATAGGCTCTGTACTTGAGCCTCAGGTGTCTGTCTAAATGACCTCAGTTTCCAGCCCCTTCCCTAAGTGTGAAGGGACAGGAAGCCAGGGGAGGCAGGCTGAGCCTCTTTGGGACTTCAGACTAGAAAAACTGTGTGGGTCAGTGGCCTTAGGGATTTCCAGCAGGGTCTGTGATGGGGGCTTATCCTCCCTAGTGATGGGGCTCTGTCCAGTGCACCTGTTGGTGTTTCTGGCTCCCCATCCAGTTCTCAGCTGCATCTTCTGCTTGGGGATGTCTCTTGTCTCCTCTCCTTTCCTCCTGCCCAGAACTTCTCCAGCAGACACTCCTCCCTGGAGAGCACTCAGCAATGCCCTTGACCCCGGTCTGAGCAAGACTTGACCCAGCCCTTGTCTCTTGGGGCTTTCATTGGCTGCTGGGCTTTGAATCAGGAAAACAAAGGCGGCTCTGTGTGGGGATGTGGGCGACCAGGCACTCTCCGCTCCTCCGTTTGTCTGCTTCTCCCAGATGGCTTGCTCAGACCACCCAGCTCCCGGCTGACCCATCTTTGATGTCGGTTTCCTCTGAACCTTGGAAAGAAGACCCGTCACATGGCGCTGGTCCTTTGGCCACTAGTCCCTCTGATGTCTGACCAAGCTGCGAGTGTCTTCGGTCCAGCCGGCAGGCCAGGACCTGAAACTGGCGCAGTCCTGACTCCCTGCCCGTGAGGAGGCGTGCAGAACCTGGCCTTTCTGTTTGAAGATGTCATTAAAGGCCACGGCTTTCCAAATTCCCTTCCCCGAGAAGTGGAGAAGATAGAGCAGTGTAGAAGGTTCTGACATCAAGTGGTGCTGGGGAGTCACCTCAAACTTGAGTTTCCTTTTTGTAAAGTGTGCTGCAAGCTTACCTCTGCCTCCTCCTGGTACATCTGGGACCCCGATCAAAGCTCAGGTCGGAGAGGGGGAGATGTTTCTTTTGGATAGTCGGAGAGGTGACAGGCTGCAGTGACAGCCCCTGGCAAGGGTCAGGGTTGACTGGGATGGCAGTCATAAAATCCCCATATGAACCTCCACATGGTTTTATCTGTGGCTTTCCTTCCCTTTCTTAAAGACCCTTGAAGAAAGAGACTTTCCATGTGTTCAGTCTTCCTCTCTTAATAGCAGTTTCCATTTGGATATCTTTCTTTGCCTTCCCCAGCCCACCCTCACCCTCAACCATAGTCTGAAAGAGTTAATTTCATCCTCAGCCTCGCCTCCAGGATGTCTCTAATTGCCAGTGGAGTTAGTCTAGGATGAACCTTATTGAAATTGCTGATTATTTCATAGCTTCAGTCTCCAGCCTGGAATGGAACAATGAGACCGAAAGTGTTCCAGACACATTGTTTAATAAAGGAACATTCTTCCAGCTGAACTGTATGGCGGTTGGATTTTCTGGTTTGATTGGTTAACCCTTGGAAGTGGTTTGTTCTCTCTCGTTAGAGCTGGTGGGATTGGGAGGTGTTGTCTAAGGGTCCATGAGGCCCTCTAGTGATTTTATTATTACTCTCCTGACCCAGACCCCTTCTTTAGTCAAAAGCTTTGACTTCTGTCCCATTGTCCTCCATCGAAGAATTGGTTAAAGCTATAAGTCTCACAAAAATCAGTGTGCTGTATGGCCCCAGGAGAAATGACAGGATTTGCCCCTTCTGAATTTCAAGCCCTTTGGCTTGGAGAAGGCTGTTGATTTTATTATTGATCATTGAGTTTGATCTGATGCATTTCCCAGAGACTTGGCTCGGCGGTCGTACTGTTGGCTGCAGGGGCAGCAGCCACACCGATGACGGGTTTTTCCGTTCCCGCAGCCAGATGCGAGAGCTGGTAGGGTAGACCAAACTCACTCCTCCTTTCCTCCTGGAAAGGCTGATTTGGATGTATGCGTAGGTGGGTTGCTTTGTGTGACAGATGGTGTGTTTTAAAAATTGCTCTTGACAGAGGCTGGGGGATAGATGCAATGACCTTTGGAAGACCCTTCTTGGTACAAGAGCTATGAGGTTTTTTTTTTTTTTTTGGTTGTTCTTATTTATTCGGTGGACCATACAGGTCTTTCACTTTTTTTTTTTTTCTTTCTGGAGATATAGATAGAATGCTATGTAACTTAATCTCGAAGGATGACCTGAGGTCACCTATGTCTGGATAGAACCTTTGCAAATACAGTCGTTGATGCAGGCAGTGGGTTCATTTGGGGGTAGTCAGTATCCATCCATCCATCTATCCATCCACCCATCCATTTATCATTTATCAAATAACTGGTAAAATCTAAGAACTATGGTAACCTGCTCCTTATTATTTAATTTCTTTCAGTGTTTCTGTTCAGTGAAAAGAGAAGAACATTCCAATCCTGTTTTTTTCTTTTTTTTTTTTAAGTATGTTTTTATTTTTGATCTTAGTTGTGTTGAGTCTTACTTGTGGCGTGCAGCTTCTGTCTGGTTGAGGGGCATGGATTCAGTAACTGTGGTGCAGGCTTAGTTGCCCTGAGGCATGTGGGATCTCCATTCCCTGACTAGGGATTGAAGCCGTGTCCCTTGCATTGGATGGTGGATTCTTAGGCACTGGACCACCAGGGAAGCCCTGCATTGTTTTCTTTAACTTGATCTCTCCTTTTGCGTTTGACACAGCTGACCCCTCCTTCCTACGTGGCGTTTTTCTTGCTGAGGGTTCCAGAGCTGTGGCAGGAACTGTCCTTGCGTGTCTGCTCCTTCTGTTCTCGTCCGCGTGTTCCTTCCTGCGTACCTACCACTGGAGTATCAGTGTTCTCAGAGTTCTGTCTTCAGTTTTCTTTCCCCCTTCTACTCTTTAAACACTCTTTCTGGGCAATGTTGACCCTGTCACCGTGTCTAAGTTGTGATCTGCCTATGTTTGATGACCTTCAAATATTCTGATTTAACCTGCGTTCCTGTCGTGTGCTCCCTGCTTGTACATCGTCTCCTGACCACCAATACCTGTTGTTGTTTAGTCACTGAGTCATGTCGGACTCCTTGCGACCCCACGGACTGTAGCCCATCAGGCTCCTCCGTTCATGGAATTTCCCAGCAAGAATACTGGAGTGGGTTGCCATTTCCTACTCTACAGGTTCTTCCCAACCCAGGGATTGAACCTGTGTCTCCTTCATTGGCAGGCGGGCTCTTTGCCACTGAGCCACTTGGGAAGCCTGTTACCACAAATGCCTGGTTGTCCAGAAACATCGCAAACTCAATGTGCTCATAAATGAACTCGGCATCTTCTCTGTGACACCCGTACCTTCAGGATTCTTTGTCTTGGGGGTTGTCCTAATTGTTTTCCTTCTCAACCATGCCAAGATTGGGAAGCCTCTTCAGATGTTTCCCCTCCCCTTGCACCCGCGGGTGCTAAGTCATGTCAGTCCCGGTTCTCACACCTGTTTTCACCGCACCTTCCCCATCACTGCCATCGTCACTCCGGCATCCACTGTCCCCCCTTGCAGCACTGCAGTGTCTCTTAACTGTACCCGACATCTGCCCCCTCCAGCCATCTGTGTGCTGTGTCAGGTCGGTGCAAACCCGAACAAGTCAATTCCTTATTTGCAAGGCAGGAATAGAGACGCAGATGTTCAGAACAGACAGGTGGACACAGCCGGGAAGGAGAGGGTGGGGAAAACTGAGAGACTGGCGCTGACATATGGACAATACCTTGTGTAAGTAGAGAGCTAGTGGGAAGCTGCTGTAGATCACAGGGAGCTCAGCTTGGGGCTCTGTGATGACCCAGAGGGGTGGGGTGAGGGGTGGGAAGGAGGCTCAAGAGAGAGGGGATATATGTTTACATATAGCTGATTCAGGGCTTTCCAGGTGGCGCTAGTGGTAAAGAACCCGCCTGCCAATGCAGGAGACGTGAGAGACGCGGGTTTGATTTCTGGATCAGGAAGATCCCCTGGAAGGAGAAGGCAACCCACTCCAGTACTCTTGCCTGGAGAATCCCATGGACAGAGGAGCCTGGCAGGTTACAGTCCATGGGGTCGCAAAGAATCAGACACAACTGAAGCGACTTAGCATGCATAGCTGATTCACGTTATTGTACAGCAGAAACTAACACAACATTGTAAAGCAGTTACACTCCAGTAAAAGAAAACAACAAACTTTAGTGGTTTCTAAGCACCTAAGAAGACTTCACCCTTCTTAAGCATGTTGTAGCAGGTTTCTGTGATGAACCTCCACTCTCAGGCTGCGCCCCAGATGCCCACCTGAGGTTCCAGTCATTCAAACCACCTGCCAGACTGCCTCTGCCTCCGGACCTTTGCCCACACCCTGCCCTCCACTGGGAACACCCTTCCCTCCAGCGACATGCTGGTGGTCTCAGCTCCTATGCCATCTCGCCTGTGAAGTCTTCCTTGACCTCCGGGACTCCTCCTCCTCACTTCCGTTGCTCCCGGCACCTGTTCTGATACTTTGCTTTCATGTCTGTGTTCCCACTAGACAGTGAGCTCCTGGAGTAGGGGCGGGGGTGGGGTCTTCTGTCCGTGTAAGCCTAGTGCTCCACAGTCTCGACCTGGAAAGTACTTAGGAGCTGCTCCTGTCTCCAAAGCCCCCCAGATAAGTTTTCCTCTTCTGCTGTGTATCTGAGCTACAGATCCTCATCACTTGTTAGCTTAGACCTTCTCCTATATCTTATCACATGAGAAATCCACTAGAAAACGTGAGTTCTGAAATTAGCTCTGTTAGGGTGCAGTCATCTCTTACTGATCTGCCTGCAGCTCCATCTGATGCTTTGATTATTTGAAGAAACAGTGATGAATAATAGACTCGGCTTTGCTTGGATCCTTGGCTCTGACCCTGGTGCTGCTTCTACCCTTCTGTCCCGCATCCTCCTCCCTGGGAGCAGGGCATGCGGACAGATTTAATATTGGGTCATGTCGAAGGTGGAGCTCCAGTACTTTGCCACCTGATGCAAAGAGCCGACTTTGCATCAAAGAATGAAGAAAGAATGAAGGCAGGAGGAGAAGGGGGCAGCAGAAGATGAGATGGTTAGATAGCATCGTTGACACAATAGACATGAGTTTGAGCAAACTCTGGGAGACAGTGAAGGACAGAGGAGCCTGGTGTGCTGCAGTCCATGGGGTACCTAAGAGTCAGGCATGACTTAGTGGCTGAAGAACTACAGACCACCTGTTTCCAATGGGGGAGGATGAGGAAACACTGATGTCTTCTTGCAGGCCCTCCACAAGCGTATGTGTCCACATAGGATGCTATGAAAATCAGCAAGGAAATGTGATGTGATGCCTCTGTAAATCTGTGGGCTCATTTAAGGCTCACCGCCTAGCTTTGTTGGTCTTGGGTATTTGTTATCTGTGTTGTGTGTGGACTGAGCGTAAGAGAAAGTCGGTAATGTTGATACCCAGGGCATTTATAGTCAGGGAATTAAGTGAAAGAGTGAAGTGAAAGAGTTATTGCTCAGTCGTGTCCAATTATTTTGTGACCCCGTGGACTGTAGCCCACCAGGCTCCTCTGACCATGGGATTCTCCAGGCAAAAATCCTGGAGTGGGTTGCCATTCCCTTCTCCAGGGGATCTTCCCCACCCAGGGATTGAACCTGGCTCTCCAGCATTGCAGGTAGATTCTTCACCACTAAGCCACCGGGGGAGTCCAGGGAATTAATAGCTCCTTAAATATTTGAGTCACTCTTGTGCTTGGGTTGGTAAGACAGTGGGGAGCAGAGCCGGTCTCTGCCCTAGAGGGGGCAGCGTGGCGTTACAGAAAAGCATGCTGGATCATAGACCCGAGTGGAAGCCTAGACCGCACCACTGCTTATTGTGTGATCCTGAATAAGGCACTCAGCCTTTCTGAGCATCAGTTAATTTATCTAAAAAGGATTATTCTACTTCCCTTATTGCAAAAATTAGAGCAGAAACGCCTCACACACCATCTGGCTACCACAGTGCCTTATACTTGACGTTGTTGTTGTTAGCCATGTCCGACGCTTTTGCTACCCCACAAACTGTAGCCCTCCAGGCTCCTCTGTCCATGGGGTTCTCCAGGCAAGAGTAGTGGCGTGGGTAGCCATTTCCTTCTTCAGGGCATCTTCCTGATCCAGGGATCAAACTCGTGGCTCCTGCGTTGGCCGGCGGGTTCTTTACTGCTACGCCACCAGGGAAGCCCTTTTACTTCACAGACAGACACAGTCACCGTCCACTGTTACAGTAGAGTGATGGTAATAAATGACAAAACCCAAACTCTCCGGTCTCCTTTAGCTGACAGCAGTGGTTACATTTTAGAGTGCACACAGACTCTGCTGATAGAGACTCTGCTGTTAGTGCTTCATATGTGTTGACGCACTCAGCCCTTACAGCAATCTGAGGTTAGCAGTTTCATCATTTTGTAGAAGGGAAAATGGAGGCGGAGGAAAGTTGAATAAGTGGACCATGGTCATACACCTGGTGAATGGTTGGCTGGGGATTTGAACCCAGGCAGTTTTACTTTGCATTCAGTTCGGTTCGGTCGTGTCTGACTCTTTGCGACCCCATGGACTGAAGCACGCCAGGCCTCCCTGTCTATCACCAACTTCTGGAGTTTGCTCAAACTCATGTCCATTGAGTTGGTGATGCCATCCAACCGTCTCATCCTTTGTCATCCCCTTCTCCTCCTGCCTGCAATCTTTCCCAGCATCAGGGTCTTTTCCATTGAGTAAGCTGGCCAAAGTATTGGAGTTTCAGCTTCAGCATCAGTCCTTCCAATGAATATTCAGGATTGATTTCCTTTAGGATGGACTGGTTGGATCTCCTTGAAGTCCAAGGGACTCTCAAGAGTCTTCTCCAACACCACAGTTCAAAAGCATTTGAACTTTGTGTTACATGCACTTAACATATTACTGTTTCTCTGTATTACTCATCTCATAAGGTTTCATTATTAGAAACATAGAGTAATTGTATTAGAAAATGAAAATTGGATTTGTTTTCTAAGGCTGCCATAAAATAATTACCTCAAGCTTGCTGGCTGAAAACAACAGAGATGTATTCTCTCACAGTTCTGGAGGCCAGAGTCCAAAATCTAGGTGTTGGCCCGGGTGGTATTAATAATTCCTGGAGGCTCTCTCTTGGCTGCTGATGATGCCAGGCTGTGCTGCCTCTTGGCTCTTGGCCACATCACTCCAACCTCTGCCTCTGTCTTCACATGCTTCTTCTCTGTATATCCTTTCCTCTTGTTATAAGGACACCAGTCATTGGGTTTAGGGCCCACTGTAATCAATATGACCTCATTGTAACTGATTAGTTCTGCAACCAGTAAGGTCAGTGACTTCCTTGGCAGTCCAGTGATTAAGACTCTGTGCTTCCACTGCAGGGGCCACAGGTTCAATCCCTGGACTGGGAGCTAAGATCTGCATGCATGACTGGAAAAAAAAGAATATTTTGTTGTTGTTGTTGTTGTTGTTTGGTCACTAAGTTGTATCTGACTCTTTGTGACCCCATGAACTGCAGCATGCCAGGCTTCCCTGTTCTTCAGCACATCCCAGAGTTTGCTCAAACTCATGTTCATTAAGTCGATGATGCCATCCAACCATTTTATCCTCTGTTTCCCCTCTTTCCTCCTGCCCTCAATCTTTCCCAGCATCAGGGTCTTTTCCAGTGAATCAGTTCTTCACATCAGGTGGCCAAAGTATTGGTGCTTCAGATTCAGACCTAGTCCTTGTAATGAATATTCAGGGTTGATTTTCTTTAAGAGTGACTGATCTTCTTGCAGTCTGGGGGACTCTCAAGAGTCTTCCCTGGCACCGCAGTTTGGAAGCACCAATTCTTGCTTGCTTTATGGTCCAACTCTTACATCCGTACATGACTATTAGAGGAACCCTAGCTTTGACTAGACGGACCTTTGTCAGTCCTGACTCTGCCCATGCCAGATGCCATGAAGCCTCACACCCCCACCATCCTCGGCCCTGGGCTTCCCTTCAGTCAAACACCATCTTGCATTTCCCATTCCATGTGGCCTTGAGGTCTTCTCTTTTTCTTGTTTTCCTCCTCTGATTGGGCTTTGATTTGTTGGCCGCCTTGAAATGCATCCATGAGAACAGAGAAGAGAGAAAATTTCCTCTATGTCATTCTAACACAGCCAAGGTCCCACGGGCTTCTCATGGTGGCCTAGTCGTGCCGAAACCTCAGGCCTGGTTCTGCCTCTCACTGCAGTGAGTTTGAGCCTCTCTGTGCTCTGATCCCCTTTAGGATGGGGATCATCTGACATAATCTCAGGGGAGTTGAGGGCCCTGTGGCCCTATGTGTCTGGATGCTGTCTTACTGGCAGCATTGACATGCACTGGGGTTGAGACGAGGCGTCTGCAGCAGGTTCAGATGAAAGGGTCTTGGCACCCGCGGACGGCTGCCCTCCGTAGTCCATCCCAGTCCCCGGAGGGCTGTCAGGCGGGGATAGCTGGCGTGGGAGGGGATGGAGGAATGGGTCCAGGAGGTGAAGTGTCTGGTCCAAACTTTTGATCAGGAGATGTGCCCTTTGATGTAGCAGAATGGAGCTCCTTCCAAGAGCAGGGCTGTGGCTGGCGGGCCATCTCACCTCCCCTGTATTCTCTGGCTGATTCGGTGTGAACTTGTGTGTCTGGGTTTCAGCCTGGAGCCACCCTCCCGTGGGGGCCTGTCTGCCTCTTGCTGTCTCGTGGTCTGTCCTAGTGACAGTCTTCCTAGGTCAGGAGATGTGAAATGTGCCCTGAGATCAGAGCACTAAAGGACGCATCTGTTGAACACTTACTGTTTACAAAGCAGGAGATGTAGGAGACACGGCTTCGATCCCTGGGTCGGGAAGATCCCCTGGAGGAGGGAATGACAGCCCACTCCAGTACTCTTGCCTGGAGAATCAGTGAAGTGAGGGGAGGGAGACCAGGTCTCTTAGCTCCTCCAGGTGGTGGTGGCAGCTCAGGTGGCTGTCCTCTGCCCTCCTCCTGGGGGTGGGCTGAGCCCTGGATCCTGACCCCGTGTCTGGCTCTTAGGGGGAAGGACTGGATAGCATGGCTTCTCCCTGACAGCCCCCTTCTTTTAAATCTTCTGCAGCTCCTAAACTCCCGCTCTTTTTTCCTAGTGTCTCATGAGTGTGGCTAAGTTGCTTCAGTTGTGTCTGACTCTTTGCAACGCCATGGACTGTAGCCTGCCAGTCTCCTCTGTCCGTAGGTTTCTCCAGGCAAGAATACTGGAGTGGGTTGCCATTTCCTTCTCTAGGGGATCTTCCTGACCCAGGGATCAAACCCGGGTCTCTTAGTCTCCCACATTTGCAGGCAGGTTCTTTACCATTAGCACCACCTTGATTTCCTAGTGTCTTTAGGGTCTCCCAGTCTGTGTCTGGTTCCTCTCTATGAGTCCCTCCTTGTTCATACTGGGGACCCCATGGATGTGGGAAAGCCCTGAGCACTGAGGCCTCACCCCACCCCTTTTCCTTGGCTGGGGCAGGGGGTTAGGCAGTGTCACGGCTCCATGGTAACAGCTGGTGTTGCAAGGTTGCGAAGCTGCCCCTGAGCCCTGGTCGGCTTCCTTGCACCCAGTGTGGTTTGTCACACATGCTCTGGCCACCTGCAGCTCTTTCTTACAAAACGCTCCACCAGCCTTGAGCAAGGAGCTTCTTTGTCTCCCACGCACCCCGTCAGCTCAAGGAGGAGTCATTCGGGATGCCGTGCAACTTTGGTGATGGACAGGAACACCTCATTTGTCCCGTCGTATTGACGGAAAGGCCAGAAGAACAGCCGGCAAAGATGCTCCAGCTCACCCCCTGCCCGGTCCACGGGACATGCTCCTCCTGCCTCCTCCTTCCAGGGGCTCCCTGGCTCCCCCAGGTGCTGGGCTGGCTCTGGCCTGAATCCCCCAGAGAGGTGGGATGGTGAGCATGGGGGTGGGGAGGGAATGCAGGGGACATTCAGTGCAGAGCGAGGTGGACAAATACCGTCCACGGAGACCAGCAAATGATGGACAGTGTTTGCCATCTGCACGGTGACCCCAGTGCTGTCTGGAGTCAGAGGCTTAGCGGGTCCAGCAGGAGAGCCGGAGGCCAGAGTTCAAGAACCAAAGACACGAGGTATCCTGAGGGCGAGGAAGAAAGAAGTCTGTGTCAGGCACCTCCGGGCACAGTTAGCCAGTTCTGACCTTTCAGGGCCTCCCCTCAGTCCTCATTCCTCCCTTTCACCCCTGGCTGGCTGGAAAGCCAGTTATTAGCCTCATTTGAGCATCCCAGGTGGCTCACTGGTAAAGAATCCGCCTGCCAATGCAGGGGACGCAGGAGATGTGGGTTCGATCCCTGGGTTGGGAAGATCCCCTGGAGGAGGAAATGGCAGCCCACTCCAGTATCCTTGCCTGGAGAATCCCACGGACAGAGGAGCCTGGCGGGCTACAGTCCATAGGGTGGCAAAGACTTGGACACAACTGAGCACACACGCACGCAGGGATTGGCCTCAGTTATCTACAGTAGCATGGAAATAAGTCACTTGTAGGAACCTCAGTGTCCAGCCCAGGTCACCAAACACTGAAACGAAAAAGGCTCCAGAGCAAACAGTGTCTTGTCACTGAAGGGAACATGTGACATGCACCTGCCATGGGGGTGCCGTGGACTGCGTCCCCACACCTCCTCACCCCTGAAGGGGGGCCTGTCCTCCATTCCATGGATCAGCACTCAGAGAGGTGAAATAACCACCAAACAATGTCATGTAAGATCATAAAGATTTTGTATAAGATCATAGAAATCTGACGGAGCTGTGAGATTCTGGAGCCCGGTATTTTTTGTTTGTTTGTTTGTTCTTCTGTGTTTTTCCATTATATCAGCCTCCTCCTGGGACCGGGGCCACGTCCTTTTCCTGAGATCAAGACTGTTTAGGAAGCTTGTCCGGAGTCCTGGCAGGGACGGCCCTCTTCGTGGGCAGAAATGGAGGTTTGGGTAGCCTGGTTCTCGGAAAATTGAGAGCTGTCAAGTGTGTCCTTCCCAAGTGTGGAGCCTGGTGGTTTGGACTGTACGAACAGAGTCGTGCAGCCACCGCCCGAGAGGTGTGATTTGAGCCTCTTGAGAAATGCCCTGGGGCCCTCCCATGTCCCCCCATCAGCCTTCCTGTGGGCCGAGGTCCCCTGTGAGTGACTGGTGGGGTTAAGTCTTCAAAGCCCCATCTCAGTTCAGCTGGTGGAACCAGACCTTCATTGGCCTCCAGTGCCTCAGAAGGGCGGCCTTGTCATAGACAGACTTGTCACTTGGAAGTCCCTGGGTGAGAGTCTAACAGAGTGAGCTTCCTGGGGACATCCCAGGGCCTCTATTAGTTTGAAAGGATGTGGGTCCAGTGACAGGTAGGTCAGCCCACATGAATGCCCAGGGCACAGACCCTCTTGAACAAGGCCAGAGACGTGTGAAAGAGCCCGTGGAGAGCTTTTGGAAACAGCTGGCCGCCAGGAGGAGGAGGATTGAAAACACATTTTCCTGTTATCTTACTTACCTGGACCTGGTTATAGGATATCTCGGGACTAGTTTCTGGGTTGCTTCTCTGATATTCTGGATTGTGGGATGGATATAAAGGAGCTTAGAGGATGCACCCTCTCCAGATTTCTCTGGCCTTGGAAACATTCTTGAAGCTTCCTGGACACGTCTTGTGTGCAAGGTCTGTGAAGGATTCTAAGTGGGCTGTGCTGGGCTTTCCAGCCAGCCAGGGGCTCCCAGTGGGCTGGGCCTGGAGGCGACCGGGGGTGTTGCCCCTCCCACGGTGGGTTTCTGTCCTTCCTCTGGTGGTCCCGTCAGTCCTAGTGGATGGTGCGGATGCTGGAAAAAGTGAAAGTGAAAGTGTTAGTCACTCAGTCTTGGCCGACTCTTTGTGACCCCATGGACTGTAGCCCGCCAGGTTCCTCTGTCCATGGGAATTTCCAGGCAAGACTACTGGAATGGGTTGCCATTTCCTCCTCCAGAGAATCTTCCCAAGCCAGGGATGGAACCCAGGTCTCCTGCACTGCAAGAGAAAAAACCTGCTTTGTGTAGAAGGCACTTGAAAAATCCCTCTATCCCGGCCTCTCCCAGGGAGTTCCTCCAGAATGGTTAGCATTTACTTTCCCTCCTGTTGTCTTGATGGAGCTCAGTTTCAAGCTGATGCTTGGTATTAGCTTCCTTCCTCCCTTAAGGCACACTTGTGTGATGAGAACATGTTCTTAAGAGTTGTTGGGTTTAGAGAGTCTCCCGCCCTTCTCCATGGAAGCCTGACTTGGGGGTCATCTTGGCAGCCATGAGGTTTCTCTGCACGGCAAGTGTTAGACCTTCTTCTCCTGATTATTACAGACTGTGATTATTGGTTATAGGTCTTCATCTGAGAGCAGGTGGGGAGCAGGTGGCCTCCTCAGGGAGGCCCCTGGAGCATCCTGGATCCCTACATCATGGTGACATCAGAAGAGTCCCTGTCACACACATCGTGTTCCACAGACACATCCTTCGTCCTCTTGTACCTACCCTAGGGTTTGTGTTATGCCTGAAAACGGGTTAAACAGACCTGCATTGGCTCAGGGGTACCGTGCCCTGAGCATTGCACCAGCATTGAGGGTGTAGAGATGACGGAGAAGCCTCAGACATGACCTTGACCCGTAAGGACCTGCAGACAGAAATCCTGCTCTTTCCTCTATTGTTGAAGATGGTGTCACCCTCATTTCTGTAGAAAACTTCCCCTAGGCATAATAGTGAACTTGGGAGCTGGGGCATTGCCCCTGGGAGCTGAGAGCTTGGTGTCAATATGGAAGTCAGACCTGGAAAGATGCCCACCAATCAAATATGGGACTGTTTGGCACAGATGAGTGACAGGTGAGCAGTCTGGGTAGGCTTCTTGGAGGAGGTGTGGATGGAGGCCCACCTTGGAGAGGGCTGCTCGGCTCAGCCCTGCCACCTGGGCCCAGGGCCTGGGTCTGCCGCAGTCGCACACACTGTGTCAGCTCTCACCCTCAGGCTTGGAGCCTAGCTCGCTACAGCTCCCCTCTTGTTCCCCACTCTCACACTTGCCACCTGTCATCCCCCACAAGACTTCATCTCCTCAGCCTTTTCCCAGCCTCCCCCTCCCTCCACTAGCGCCAGAGTCCATGCGTCTGATTATTCCCCCCAGTTAGCGTCACTTGCATTCTTCAGCATCGACTCTCATTTTGTTATTTCCTGTTCCATATTTCCTAAACTCCCCAGGTCCCTCCTCGTTTATTTCCTCATCCTCTCTGGTGCTGTTTGCAGCACCACCCGGTTTGTTATCATCTGCAGATTTAATTAGTGTGGTTGATGACCCTTTTCTTCCAGACCTGGGGTCGTGGGGAGGGGCCTCTGGCAGGGCCAGTTCCTCGAGGTGTGTGTGCAGAGACGCACCGTGGAAAAGCCTGTTTTGGCTGCGTAGACGGGACATGTTCCAAACAGGGCTCTCGCCTCTTATAGAGAAAAAAAATGCCCTGGGAGCCAGGTTTTTCTGGGAAAGAAGGGAGGAAGCTGGAATCAGGATTGCACAAACCCCCGATTCAAATTCCTTTGGCCGGGTGACTTCGCCTGCAGAAACTAGTTATTATTGGTCTCGAGCACCTGCTTGTCCCATGCCAGGCACCGTGTGCAGGGCCTTTGTCTTCTTGCTGACCTTCACTAGTATGCCGTGGGCTCACTGGTACTGCTGCTTCTGAGTTGTTATTTTTCGATTGTACCAAAAAGGAAACTGAGTCTCAGAGAGACTGCCTCGCGTCTCTGTGGTCATACAGGAAGTCAGTGGCAGAGTCAAGGGTTGGAGCTGAGCCTCTCTGAGCTTTTCCTTTAATGCCCTCAGCTCTCAGGTACCCCATCTGCTTCATCTCCTGGCCTCCCAACCACACTGGGCTGATGGATTATTTTCATGGTCCCCTTGGCAGATGAGTTAATTCTGGATATTTTTGGAAGTCCACAGAATGATCAACTTCTCTGTTCCTTTTTCTCACTTTTTCTGAGTGTCCCTGATCAGTGCATCTCTGTCAGGCCAAGATCTAGGTTTTAGTTAATTTAATAGCCTTTACTCATAAATGAGGGCCTCCCAGGTGGCACAGTGGTAAAGAATCTGCCTGCCAATGCAGGAGATGCAAGAGACTCAGGTTCGATCCCTGGGTTGGGAAGATTCCCTGGAGAAGGAAACAGCAACCCACTGCAGTTTTCTTGCCTGGAGAATCTCATGGACAGAGGAGCCTGGCCAGCTACAGGCCGTGGGGTTGCAGAGAGTCAGACATGACTGAGTGGCTGAGCACATTGTACTCATAAACCAACTTCTCTAAATTCTACCTGAATATCTCTCAAGGCTGAGTCTGGTGGGAGCGGGGTAGAGTCGGGGAGGTGGGATGGTGTCATCATTGTTAACTCCAGCTTTTAGGTCAAGTCTGAAGATCTGTGGATAGCACATTGGTTTCAAAGTCTCTCTGAGCCCTAGGGCAGTGATTCTTGATGGCACATTTTATGTTTCAGGAGTGAGTGAGTGAGTGAAGTTGCTCAGTCTCTGCGATCCCATGAACTGTAGCCTACCAGCTCCTTCGTCCATGGAATTTTCCAGGCAAGAGTACTGGAGTGGGTTGCCATTTCCTTTTCCAAGGGATCTTCCCGACCCAGGAATCGAACCCAGGGCTCCTACATTGCAGGCAGAGACTTTACCTTCTGAGCCACCAGGCAAAGCCATGTTTCAGGAAGGATCATTTTTTTCCTGCCTTAGGTGGGACTTCCAAGGCCCTTGAGGCATGTTTGACATCCTTTTCCTTCATTCAGTAAATGGTGGCGACGCTGCTCAGTCATTGTGACAGAAGAGCTCCCACCCATTTCCGAAGGGGGTGGTACAACTCCTGTGGTTTGTAGAGCAGAGACGCAGAGAACATTTCAGGGCCAAGTCGGGGTGAGCAGGTGGAGCTCTGGCTTCCAGAGGTCAATGTGGACAGCCCCATGCAATGTTTGGTTGGAAGAAATCATTCTTTGGCTGAAGAAAGCTTGTGACTAAGTTGTAAAAGATTGTACAGCTTCTTTGTACTTGTGCAAAGCCTGCCTCCCTGTATAAGACCTCTATTACTTAGGGCTAATGATTCCTAGAAGAGTCAGAAGTATGCCTTCAAGAAGCCTGCCTCCTCTCGCCTGAAGGAGGTCACAGCCACACCTGGGAGGCTTCTCCTTCATTCTGTGGACCGTGGCCTAGACCCAACCCCCGAGCAGGTGGACAGTCACTGCCTGTCTGCTGCACTTCCTTTCTCGCTGGAAAACAGGAAGCGGTTCCCAGCTCCATTGAGAAGGAGAAGGAGGGAGGCATTCTCTCGGGGTTCCCTGCTGGAGGACTTGTTATTGTTTATCTTGCTGAAGATGTAATGAATCCAGGGGAACGCACAGGGCTGACCCATCAAGGTCGGTGTTGTGAGGTTCATGGGCAACAGCAACATAGTGGGTGGTGTGGCCACATCTCAGCCCTTGGCTCCCCAGCTTCACTAATGCCACCCACACCATATATAAATCCTGTCATGATATTTGAAGTCAGTTCCTTGTCCTCCAGGGCCTCCTTTCTGGCCCCTCCAGCCCAGAGTCAGCTCTTCCACTGGTTTCTTACATCATTGAGAACTCTTGGTTCTGTTAATGGAAAACCCAACTCAACTGCTTTAAAAAACAAAACAAAGGGAATTTATAATCTCATGTAATCAGAAAGTAAGTCTGTTGAGGATTGATCCAGCAACTCACAGGATGTCCCCAAGGACCCCCTATTTCTTTACCTTTCTGCTCAACCTTTTGCAGAGTCCATTCCATCCTCTGCCTACTCAGTGGTCCCTTGGCTGACCCAGGCCTTCCCCGATGGCCACTGTTCTCCCCGGCATTCTGGCAGAAACAGAAAGCCGCTTTGTCCTGAAACCCTCGCCAACATTTCCTCATATCTTAATCGGTTCCGATTGCATTGCAAACATATTCCAGAACCAGTAACTGTGATGGGGGGTGATTTTGGAATTGGTGTTGGAGTCAAATATATAGCTGAGAACCGGGAGGCTTATTTCTCTGGGCTTAAAACCTGGCAATTGATGAGTGAAAGGGGAGACGGCCAACAAATGAGCGTTCATTAGTTGTCCTGTCCATTTGGGCATTAATCACCCCAGTCTTGATGTTATTCATTTGTCTCATGTGTTAGATATCATTTATCTGGTTTCCAAGGAGACCTTGGAAGCTGTATGACAGTTTATATTTCTTCTGTGTGCCCTTAACTCTTAGCACATTGCTGATCACACGGTTGTTGCCTAATAAATACTTGTTGAATTGAAATATGCTGGGATGATTGAATTGTAGGAAACAGTGGAGCTATTCCTTCAGGGAGGGGTGAGTCACTGCTCAGACACAGCAAGGCCACATCTTTTGGAGGGGAGACAAGGGGAGTTGATGACTGATGGTCTGAAGGTTTTATAGAAGTGTCCGGAGGAGGGAAGACAAGCATCTGAATCAAGAAATGACATAAGTTTTGAGTTAGGAGGAATAATGAGAGAGATGGGTACTTTTTAGAGGTAACATGATGGGCTTTTAAATGCCCGGAAATGCTTTTCTCTGCATGGGACATTTATCACATGCAGGTCAGGAAGGAGATACTGGGTTTTCCTGCCCAAAGGTATGATGGCTGTTGAAGGTGGTGATCCATAGGGTGACTCTATGATTCATTGGCCAAGCTGGAACTTTTTGGGTAATACTAACTAAGATGTCACACTGGATAGAACAATGGAGCAGAAGAAGTAACCTGAGACTGTCCCAGCACAGTCAGGACCTGTCAATCATTCTTGATCAAGGTATCTATCAGTATCAGCCACCCAGCCCCCTGCCTGGCAGCTGCCTTCCATTTCTCTGGGCCTTGACGTGCTCTCAGTATCCTGGTGGGGTGAGGGGTTGCTGAGAGCTGGCGTCTGCAACATCTGATTCTACTTGGGGATTGTCGACTGTCCAGAATTGTTCTGTGACGAATCAGAAAGGGCAGTATTTTCCTCTGGTTTATCCATGACCTGCCCCTCTCTTTGGGGCTGGGCCTCTGTGTCGGGAGCCTGGTTTCAGGAGAGGCCCTCTCCTTTCTGCCAACATCTTCTGGGCGTTTGGAGTTTTATCCTCTTCTTGGGTAGAAATTTGGTCTCTGACTCCTGAATTCTGTTCTGTTATTCTCACATTCTAAACTCCCAGGGAAAAACTCTCCTTTAACTTCACTCAGAGGTGTTCAGGTAAGCCAGGAACTATTGCTACGGTGGGTGGGCTCAGATATGATTTCTCTCAAGTGGGATCCGAGAAGCTTGGGAGCATCCCTTGGAGGTCAAGAGGCAGGAGATGCTCTCTGCACTTTGAGTCCCAGGGCAGAGATTTGGCAATGGCTACCCCTGAACTTTCTCTTTAAAAATCCTTTTATATTAATACATACTTTGGAGTTTGCAAAACACTTTTCTGCATATAATCTCAGTTGATTCTGAGAGATCACGGAATCAGTACTAGCTTTTGAATATCTTGTATGTGTATGTGCTCAGCTGTTTCCGACCCTGCGACCCCATGGGCTGGAGCCCGCTAGGTGCCTCTGTCCTTGGAGCCTGCCATGGGCTGGAGCCCGCCAGGCGCCTCTGTCCATGGGATTTCCCAGGCAAGAATACTGGACTGGGTCGCCATTTCCTACTCCAGGGTGTTTTTGGACCCAGGGATCCAACCCTCATCTCTTGCGTCTCCTGCACTGGCAGGTAGATTCTTTCCCACTGAGCCACCTGGGAAGCCCAGTGCCTGTTTATTAATTAAAAACTAACCAGGTACAGGGCTCCCCGGGCGCTCAGCAGTAAAGAATCCACCTGCAATTCAGGAAGACTTGGGTTCGATCCCTGGGTTGAGAAGGGATCGAAGATCCCCTGGAGACGGAAATGGCACCTCATTCCAGTATTCTTGCCTGGGAAATCCCATGGACAGAGCCTGGTGGGCTACAGTCCATGGGGTCACAAAGGGTTGAACATGACTTAGCGACTAAACAACAACAACAATATATAACATATTTTAAATAAATAATGTTTTTATTAAACATAACTAACATGTTATAAATAACATATCTTAATGAAAAATAATATTTTTCAAAGCAAAAAATTGTAAGAAAGTATGGCATTGTTTTACATTTTTGCATATCTTTTTTTTCTAGCCTTATTGAGGTATAATTGATTATAATAAACTGTACATATTTAAAATGATCTAATCTGTTGACTTTGGGCATATGTACAAACCCACAAAGCCACCATATAATCAAGATAATGAGTGTATCCACCATCTGCAGAAAAGTCCCTGAGTCCCTTGTAGAGCCCTTCCTTCTGCCCTCCAGGTGGTATTATTATTAATCATTACAATTATTTTAATGGGCTTTCCTGGTGGCTCAGTTGGTAAAGAATCTGCCTGCAATGCAGGAGACCTGAGTTCTATCCGTAGGTTGGGACGATCCCCTGGAGAAGGAAGTGACAACCCACTCCAGTAATCTTGCCTGGGAAATCCCATGGACAGAGGAGCCTGGCGGGCTCCAGCCCATGGCAGGCTCCAAGGACAGAGGCACCTAGCGGCTACAGTCCATGGGGTCTCAAGAGTTGGACACGACTTAGCAGCTAAACCACCACCACAATTGTTTTAATAGTGCTTTGGTGACTTGCCGAAAATGGTGTGGCAGGGACTTCCTTGGCGGTCCCATGGTTAAGACTTCCCCTTCTAATGCAGGAGATACAGGTTTGATCCCTAGTTGAGGGTGTCTAAGGTTCCCCTAAGATGCCTCCCAGCCCCCGAACCCAAAGCATAAAACAGAAGCCTTATTGTAACAAATTCAATAAAAACTTAAAAAAATGAGCCACATCAAAAAAAAAAAATCTTTAAAACAAAAAACAAAGCCCTAAATGATGCAGCTGGGAAGTGACAGAGGTGGGGCCCGAGACCCAGTAAGTCTTCAGACCCTAGTACCCGTGACCTTTCCATGACCATGGCAGTGGTGACGATTTCCCCCACTGCTTCTGTGGGTTTTTGAGATGGACAGAAGCCCAGGGAACACTTAATCCCACTCTGTTGCTGACACCTCATGTGGTCCCAGTCCTTCCAGGGTGCTGGGTTACCCTGGGGGGCCCTGTAGCTAAAGGATTAGATGGGGAACTGGCTTTCTTGGCCCTTGGTGTAAAAGAGGATCTGACCCCTTAATTTTTGCTGGGTTCCCCCCTCCCCAATTCCTCTTCACCTGGGCTTGAACAGAGGTTTCCTAGGTGGCTTCTCTCTGGAGCACAGTGGTCCCAGTGCACAGATTAAATCCTGTGTGGCCAGGTCCAGAGATCATCTCTTCTGGGTGCCTCTCCATTCTGGTAGCCGATGCAAGGGGTCCACCCAGCACAGAAGGCCGCCTCCCACTCCCGGGAACTTTTGGTGATGGCTCTTTGTTTTGACAAAATTATGAAAAGATTGGCTGGGTTTCCATCTCCATAGGACCCTGGCTGGACTGTTCCCAGTCTTTGCTTGGGGACTAGGGGTAGCCTTTCCCATGAAAGCAGTCATCTGCTGCTATTTTGGGGGATGGTCCCTGGGACAGCGTTCATGGGCAATTTGCCCTGCCCTCCATCTTTACCGATCATGCATGCATCCTCCCCTTGGCCCCGGGAGGAGAGGGTTAGAGAGGAGAATCATTCCGGGTCTCCCAGGAAAACAGGGTTTCACCTTTCCTCTGCCAGTCAGGAAGTTCTTCCCTGAGCTTAATTCCAAGCCACTGTGTCTTCGGGAAGCCCAGGTGGAGCCTGTCCCCAGACCATGGGTTGGAAGTTCCTGCAGGAAGTTAAGTCTTTGGTCTTAATAATGACACAGGTAGACCAGGTGTTCCTCCAGTGGGCATGAGGCATTCCCTGCTCTCAGCTCTTTATGCACCCTGCCCTTCTCCTTATTCTGCAATGATGCCTGCACTGGCCACAGTCTCAGGCTGCCTGGTGTCACTTCTCCAGCTGCATGGACGTCAACCTTGGTGATCTGAGAATATGGGAGCCCCTGGCGTGGGGGTTGTCTCATCCTCCTCAGTCCTCATAGATCTGAGGTGACCTGGGTGGGGGACATCTGGGAGGTGTCTGCCACCCTTGGTCCCTCTCTGTCGTCTCCCCACCGCCCACCCTGGCAGCCTCGATCTGGGGCCTCGATGCACTGCAGCTGGTGTTCTCACGGCAGGGCTGGGCCTGGAGCACACGCAGGCGTCTGGGGTCAGCGTCGGGGTGGCTTGGCCGGGCTGCAGGAGAAGGAGGCTTGTGGAGTACCGGTTTCCAGCGTTTGGCTGGGCCTGCCTCCCATTCACTCTTGTCTCTCCAGGGGGAGGACATGGTCCGGTGCAGCCACATGCAATCTCTGGAAAACAACAACGAGACATAAACAATAGGGATAACCTCACCAGGAGTGTGTGACCTCCGGTCCCTAACGAGGGTTTTGAGCGGTGGCTGGAGCTCCAGAGAGAGGTGGCTTGGGACGCGATTTCCCCCATCCCAGCCCCCTGTCCCCTATCCACCTAATCTCTCATGAAGGGAAAGGGACACTGGACTGCCCTGGTGGGTTGAGAGCCCTCGGGTATGTGCTGCCGCCACAAGCACCAGGGGATGGACCGAGATCTGGGAGACCTGGATTCCACTCCTGGCCCAGCTACTAGCTAGCTGTATGTCCATAACCCAGCAACTCAGCCTCCTGGGCTCTGGGTCTTCATTCCCTACTTGAGAAAGATGTAAAGCATTGCTGGAGGGCTCTTCAAACTCCAGAGTCCTCGGGCCAAGTCAGTTCTCTCTTCTGAAAAGCACCATGGCTGTCAGTAGGCCCTGCTTTGAGCCGTCAGTACAGGGGTGTTGAATAGCATGTGGAAGTCTGATGGCTGGCAAGTAGAGCGACCCAAGACTTCCTTTATTCGTCACAGCATCTCTTATTCTTTTCCTTAATGCTGCAACACCCTTACAGTCCTATAAGGCACAGAGGTTCCAGGAACCTCCAGCTCCAGTTCAGCTCAACTGTGTTTTGTGAGCATCAGGAGACACTCAGGCTGATGATACACGATGCCGATGCAATAGACCTCTAGGGCTGGGAGTGGTGACCTGTGGATGCAGTGAGGACCTGGGGCTACCGAGAGGAACAGAGATGCCCTCCTGAGAGGCCTGTATAAGGGCTCCTGGTCAGGTGGAAACTTGAGCAATACCAGGACTACTAGACAGAGCTTGTGTGATCAGATCTGCTTGCTGTTGGATCTACTTTTTTTTTTTTTAAACTTTAAGCTTTTTATTTTGTATTGAAGTATAGCCAGTTAATAATGTTGAGGTAGTTTCAGGTGAACAGTGAAGGGACTCAGCCATACATATGTTGTTGTTCAGCCACTCAGTTGTGCCCGACTCTTTGAGACCCCATGGACTGCAGCATGCCAGTCTTCCCTGTCTTTCACTGCCTCCCAAGAGTTTGCTCAAAGTCATGTCCATTGAATCAGTGATGCCATCCAACCAGCTCATCCTCTGTCACCCGCTTCTCCTACCCTCAGGAGAAGCATCAGGATCTTTTCCAATGAGTTGGCTCTTTGCATCAGGTGGACCAAGTATTGGAGCTTCAGTTTCAGTATTAGTCCCTCCTGTGAATATTCAGGACTGGTTTCCTTTAGGATTGACTGGTTTGATCTCCTTGCAGTCCAGGGGACTCTCAAGAGTCTTCTTTAGCATCACAATTTGAAGGCATCAATTCTTTGGCACCTACCCTTCTTTATGGTCCAACTGTCACATCTGTACAGATTAACATAGCTTTGATTATACAAACTTTTGTTGGGAAAGTGATGTTTTTGCTTTTTAATATGCTGTTTAGGTTTGTCATAGCTTTTCTTCCAAGGAGCAAGTGTCTTTTAATTTCATAGCTGTAGTCACTGTCCTTAGATGTATCCATTCTTCCCCAAACCCGTCTCCCATCCAGGCTGGCACATACATTGAGCAGAGTTCCATGTGCTATACAATAGGTCTTTGTTAGTTATCCATTTTAAATGTAGCAGTGTGGACATGACCTTCCCAAAGTCTCTAACCATCCCTTCCCCCCCAGTAACTGTAAGTTTGTTTTCTAAGTCTGTGAGTCTCTTTGTGTTTTATAAGTTCATTTGTGTCTTTTCTTTTTAGATGCCACATATAAGGGATGTCATATATTTCTCCTTCTCTGTCTGACTTACTTTACTCAGTGTGACCCACTCTAGGTCCATCCATGTTGCTGCAAATGGCATTCTTTCATTCTTTTTCATGGCTGTGTAATATTCCATTGAGCATATGTGTCACATCTTCTTTAAAGAAGAGGGAGGAAGGGAGAGACTGGCAGATGAGTTAGGGCACAGGTTCAAGATGGGGACCTGACTTTGCCTCCTGTGTACTCAGGGTTCTGTTGGTTTACTTGGAGGTGAAGAAAACCAGCTGACAATACCCACTGAGAGACTGAAAGAGCTAGGAGTCAGGTGACGGCTGAGGACGGTCCATTTCCTCTGACCAGAGCACTGTCAGCCTTTTCTTGGGTGCTTCCTCTTGAAACCCAAGAACTGGAGAGACAGAATTTTTAGTGTTTTTTTTTTTTTTTTTAAATGGAGTCACAGTGAAAGGAGCTGCATGGTTTTATGAGATCTTTCAGTTGCGCTGGAGGGATGCTCCTTCCCTGTCGTGTATTTCACATTTGTTACCCCAGGGATAGGTGCATCCCCAAGATGGATGCATTTGTCTTTCTTAGAGAAACTTTTGTGAGTTGGTTCTCCTTTCTCTGATGACCAGAACCAAATTATATATTACAGCTTATTTTACGTGAACTTGATTTTTAGTTGCCTGGTGAGATTTGGGAGCTCCTCCAGTCACTGTGATGAGTTATTTATGAAATCTCTTCTAGGGATGGATTATATGCTCTGATGCCTAATTTCTTATACTTTAATGTTAAATTTCAGGTTGGTTTCACAAAGTAATGCTTTCTGACCATGTCCTCAGATTCTGGAGGTGAATAATACTTTGAACCATCAGATTCCCGTAGGTCCATGGGACATTTTGAAAGTCCTATAGACAAAAGAAACTTTGAGCAGGCTTCCCACATGGCGCTAGTGGTAAAGAATCCACCTGCCAGTGCAGGAGATGCAAGAGATGTGGGTTCAATCCCTGGGTCAGGAAGATTCCCTGGAGCAGCAGATGGCAATCCACTCCAGTATTTTGCTGGAAAATTACATGGACAGAAGCACCTGGTGGGCTATAGCCCATGAACCGCAGAGAGTCGGACATGACTGAGTGAGAACACACAAAAACTTCAAGGCAGTTAGCAAACCAGCATTTTAATCCAACAGGAGTGCGTAAGTCACTTCAGTCATGTCTGGCTCTTGGTGGCCCAGTGGACTGTAGCCCGCCAGGCTCCTCTGTCCATGGGATTCTCCAGGCAAAACCCTGCAATGGATTGCCATGCCCTCCTCCAGGGGATCTCCCTGACCCAGGGATCGAACTTGCATTGCAGGCAGATTCTTTACCATCTGAGCTACTGGTCTATTCTATCATTTGCAAGAACTCTGGGAGGACCTATTCTGTGTCCAGCCTGTGCCAGGTGCTTGGGGGGCACAAATGAAGTGTCAGACCCTGTCCCTGCAGTAAAAAAGCTGTCATCTTGATTGGAAAGAGTGAATCCTCAGTCTTCACAATGCCTGACACCTAGCGAATGGTTCACATTCAGACCTCACAGCAGGAATCTCCCATTCAGTACCTCAGTTCCTCTTAGTAGCTCTGCAGTGTTTCTCATCTTCCTTGTTCACATGAAGAAACTGTGGCTCTCTTGGCTAACTGACTTGCCCAGTGCCCTACAGCTGTAAAATCCAGGATCCAGGTCCTAATCTCCATGAATCCAAAGCCCAAGCTCTTTCTATTCCCATCCTATGCTGAAGGAGGGCTTCCCAGGTCGCTCTAATGATTAAGAACCTGCCTGCCAATGCAGGAGACTTATGAGACAGTTTCAACCCCTGGGTTGGGGAGATGCCCTGGAGGAGGGCATGGCAACCCACTCCAGTATTCTTGCATGGAGAATCCCACTGACAGAGGAGCCTGGTGGGCTATAGTCCATGGGGTTGCAAAGAGTCAGACACGGCTGAAGTGACTTTCCATGCATGCACACCTATACTGAAAGCCCGATGATCTGAGGTGGAGCTGATGTAATAATAGTAGAAATAAAGCACTCAGTAAAAGTAATGCACTTGAATCATCCTGAAGTCACCCCTGCTCCCCTAACCTGGTCTGTAGAAAACTTTTCTTCCATGAAACTGGTCCCTGGTACCAAGGAGGTTGGGGATTCCTGCCTTAAAGGAATCCAAATCTGGGGCAGAATGGAAGTCAGCTGGACCTGGAGAACAGGGAACTTTTTTTTTTTTTTTTTTTTTAGCTCAGTCTATGTTAACCTCCAACTTTCGATTCCTAGGTTAGTTAAAAAGAGCTTCTGCATTTGGTGATGGTTCTGCTGAGGGATTTTCATGTTTTGTTTTTTTTTTTTTCTTCCAGCAGACATAGCTAGTCACATCAGCTAATATTTCACATCAGCTCGATGTTGCTCTTTTTATAAGGTAACAATGTCGCGTGGCATGAAAGAAACATGATGACTAGATGTTAGCACCAGTGCAACTGCATTCCAGCTTTTATTTTCCTTTGAAAGTGGTTCCATTTGAGCAGAATGGAGAAGCACCTTGCTTTGCTGGAGGGGCTGAAGGCATCCACGTTGGGAGACAATTTTCATCATTTAATTTACGGCTGGGCTGCAGCTTATGGAGCCTCTGAAACCACAGGGGCTCAACAAGGTGGAGATTTACCTTTCACATCAAAATCCCAGAGGCAGCCCATGTTGGCTGGGACAATCCAGAGTTAAGACCCAACTTCTCTCTTGATACTTTGCTATTTGTGGCCTTGACTTTGACCTTGAGGTCTAAGACACTTGTATCTGTCTTTCAGGCTGTAGATCCAGTGATAGGGAAGAGGATGAAGGGGCAGAAGTCATCCACTTGTGTCTTTGCAGGGAGTTTCCAGGAACTGCTCCACCCCCGACTTGTACCACATTGGCTAGGAATTAGTGTTATGGTTATACTTAACTTCAAAGGGGATGCTGTCTTCATTCTGGAAGACCATGTACTTGGTTAAAAAATAAAGGAAGGGCGTTCCTGACGGTTCAGTGGTTAAGAATCCAGCAGGAGATGAGGGTCTGAACCCCATTTCAGGAACAAGGTCCCACATTCTGCTGAGCAACTAGGCCCCCACACACAACTAGAGTCTGTGCACTGCAAGGAAAGATCCTGCATGATGCAATTAAGACCCAATGCAGCCAAATCAATAGAGAAGAATAGAGAAAAGAAGAATGGCTGTCAGGGGACAGCTAGCAGTCTGCCACCAAGATCACAGGTGGACACTGGCCCTCCCGACCCTGCTCAAACATCTGCAGCTGCTTAATGGACATTTGGTGCACGCTTGAGGCACCACTTCCAGAAAAAGGTGAAAAAGGGGTTTGCCACAATTTGAAAACAAAGATGAAACCAAATATTTTAAAATCAATAATAGTCATGATTTCATCTTAGAGAGAAGGATGGTGGCACCCTTTGCCATCTTTCACTGAAAACGTCATTTCTGGGGCTTCAGGTCAGCTCCACAGATGGTTTCTGTCTTCCTCTTGCTTTGCACTAAATTAGAAGAGCTTAAATTACCATTTGAAGTAGCAGCAAGTAATTGATGACTCCGTCTAGCAGTCCCGGTATTGTTGTCATAGACAGACAGAGAAATTGGGGTGATTTCTCACTGAAAGGCACTTCCAGGGTTTTGTCTGAACTGTGTCCACTTAGGGTCTCAAAGACTCTGTTTCTCTTCATAGGACTGCCTCTTTGATGCCTCTCATCCTTTGGTTCAATATTAGTCTAACGCATGTCTTTATGTTCTCTTGCAGCCCTTGGATGTGGTTTTTAACTGTGTGCAGTAGATGTTCTAAAAACCACCAGGTAGAGCATAACCAGCCTGAATTTGAGTTCTTTTTTTTTTTAAATATAACTTTATTTTTGGCCATGCTGTGTAGCATACAGGATCTTAGTTCTCAGATCAAGGCTCAAACCCAAGTCCCATGCATAGAAGCTTGAAGAGTCAACCAGTGAACCGCCAGTGAAGTCCCTCGAATCCTTTTTTCTAAAAATCCTACTATCTGTGTAACTTTGGACAAATTGTTTGAACTTTCCCTCTCCAACAGTAGGGTAGAGAGGTGATGGTCCCCTGTGTGTATTCTGTAAGCTGAAGCACACGACCTCTGCACTCCATCCAGGCACACAATTCACTCAATAAAGATGCATCTTGGTGATGGTTGTTGCTTTCAGGCACTTGTCAACTCTAGCCCATCCAAGGCTTTCAAACCACAGTTCTGTCTTCTTGTGAAATCCTGGTTTCTTCTTCCGTCTCCCTCCTTACAAGTCAGCAGCTGTCATCCCCAAGGTGGGGGTAGCTTCTGGATGTCTTAATTATCGAAAGGATCATTGAGTGCTGTTAAGAATCAGAGAGACAGTCTTCACTTGCGTTATGAGCGTCATGAAGTGTCTTTTTGTCTTCTTCATCATCTCAGAAATCCGTGAACTCGTGACCGTGAACTGACTGTCAATTGGGTTTGAAAGGCAGTCTTCTCCCAGCCACCTGGTTCTCTGCCCAGCTCTTGGGATGGTGTGCGTGGCTGCCTCCAATGGCATCTTCAGTGCTAAACCAAGACCTGTATTGGTGAACACCAACTGGTCTTTGAGGATGACTTTGCAGAGGGTTGTTGGCTGCTTTTCTGTGAGGAGCATTCCTTTCGCTGCCCACAATGTTGGTGCCTTTTTGGCCCTGGTCTCTGTGCGTTCTGTTTCACGAGATGCTCAGGAAACCAGCAAAGCCTGCTTTTGCCTGTAGCATGTGTATGGGGGCGGGTGAGAATGGGACAAAAAGCTGCGAGCTCATCTCTCTGCAGAGTACGGTGGCTAGGACCCGGTCCTCGCTCTGCCCTCAGCTGCTTTATCCTAACTGTCAGTGGCACCTGGACCAGCATCTCATGGGGCTTTGGGATTCCCAGAAGTCACTGGATGAGGAATTGCCCTATTGACTTGTGCTGCCTTTTTTGTGAACACAGTGTTCGTAATTGATTTTGCAGGTAGTTTTAGAAGCTTCTTACCAATGATGAGGCTTTTGCCCTTTGTTTCCTGTTTGTTTTGGTCTTTTTTCTTTCTTTAGTGATGAAACAAATTATATTAATGTTAGAAAGTGTTTTATTTTCCCCCCTTTGTGTCCTTGTTCTGAAAAAATTTGAGGTTTTCTTTGTAGATGAAAAGAAACTAATAGCTTCATGTTGTAACTGGACCGATTTTTATAGCAGACACTGCCTGGGGCCAAATGAGCTGCTGAGTCAATAAAACCTAGTTTTCAGATATTCATCACTGCATTTCCTTTCCTTATTTTACATTTTTTGGGTGAAATCAGTGCACTCAGAGAATGATATATCCTGGGACCTAAATTCACAGCCTTATTCACACAAAATCCTGCCTATGATTTATTTTTTATGATATTATATTGAGTTGTACCATTTACACTTATTATTTTTATCATTAGCTTTTGTTGTTGTTGTTTAGTTGCTAAGTAATGTCTGATTCTTTGCGACTGCACAGACTGTAGCCAGCCAGGCTCCTCCTGTCCGTGAAATTCTCCAGGCAAGAATACTGGAGTGGGTATTTCTCTCTCCAGGGGATCTTCCTAGACTGGGGATCAAACCCGAATCTCCTGCATTGCAGGCAGATTCTTTACCACTGAGCCACCTGGGAGTCCCTTATAGGCTAGATGAACCACTTTGTGATTTGGGCTGTGACACAGCAAAATCGTAGAACAAAAATAAAAATTTAATATTATTTTATTAAATTATTAATTATAATATAACATATTAATAGTTACTGAAAATATCAGTATGGAGGCAGATTCCAGACTGTTCGCTGAAGCCAGCAGAGGTAACTCCCAGTTAGAAAATAGATGATGAACGTTTATTGTTCAGCACAGGGAATTATGCCCATTATCTTGTAATAACCGGTAATGGAACATGATCTGCAAAAAGACTGAATCACAATGCCAAGCACCTGAAACTAATACAATATTAAAAATCAGCAGTACTTTAACAAGAGTAGTTAATGGGATTTCTGTGAAAACTGTAATTGCTTACATTTAAAATCTGTGAACACAACTGTTTTAATTCCTCTTTTTCTCTCAAGTCCCCAGACCTCCAGGGACTGCTCTTTGGGAATGCTTCCCCACTCTGGGTGAGAGCATTTCTGAGCCAGAAGCGATGAATGGGATATGGGTGGGAAGGGGCTGGCCCCCAGTGAGGTATAAAGAGAACAAAAACCAGAAACGGAAGAAATAACACGACTGGGCTTCTTGTTTGGAAGAATCGGGGAGCTCGGAATGTAAGCTCTGACCTCCTAAACGCTGCTGTTTCTTCTTTGTCCCTTCCAGAGCAAAAGCCAGGGCTCTGTCTTCGTCCGGATCCACGCCCCGTGGCAGGTGCTGGCCCGAGAGGCGGAATTCTTGAAGATCAAAGTTCCCACCAAGAAAGTATGAGCACGTTTCTCCCGGGCTCTGGGGTCTCTCGAGGGCTGGATGCATGTGAACAGTGTTGGGAAGGGGCTGGGTGGGACGCGGGTGTTGTGGAGTTGAATCATGCTTGCTTCCCTGGGGACGCCGAGGCTGGGCAGAAGGGACTTGGGAGACAGTGGCACCTCAGAGCATCGCTGACGTGCTCTGCAAGACGCTGGTCACTGCCGCGGCCCAGCTTTTCAACTTCTCCTTAAACCCCCTTCTCCCTCCCTTCCAGCCCAGCCAGGCATTTCTTTCTTTTTTTTTTCACCCCCCTCACCCTGATCACTGGTCTCTATATGATCTTTTTAAAAAAGTCTTTATTGAATTTGTTACAATATTGCTTCTGTTTTATGTTTTGGCTTTTTGGCCATGAGGCATGTGAGATCTTAGCTCCTGGACCAGTGATCAAACTCCATCCCCTGCACTGGAAGGTAAAACCCTAACCACTGGACCACTGGGAAAGTTCCCAGGCTTTTCTTCAGAGTGGGCAGTGGTAAAGAATCTGCCTGCCAATGCAGGAGATGGAGAAGACGTGCGTTCAACCCCTGGGTCTGGAAGATCCCTGGAGTAGGAAATGGCAACCCCCTTCAGTATTCTTGCCTGGAAAATCCCGTGGGCCGAGGAGCCTGGAGGGCTGCAGTCCCTGGGGTCGTAGAGTCAGGCACAACCGAGCACGCCTCGCACACGGCAATGAGAGTGGACGGCAAGCCTTGCCGATGGGGTGGGCAGCACGCAGGGAGGCGTGGGTTCGCCAGACTTGCTGTGAAGACCTACCTTTTCTGCTCGTGACGCTGCCCCTAAGTGTGGTGTGATGGTGGCTTTTGTAAAATAGAAGGTTCTCTCTCATGTGAGTTGATCCCCGTCATCTGGGAAATGTGTTCACAGTGTTCATGCCCCAGCCCAGCTGGGACTGTGATCTTGTTGGCTGGCGTGGAGCAAGGCTCTGGCAGCAGTATTGTGGGGAAAAAAATCCCAAGGAAAGCCCCACAGTTTAGATGATTTTCAAGGTCCTTTTCAGCCATTAGAGTCTATATACAATTTAAAAAATTTCCTGGAGAATTCCTGGGTAACAGCTTCATTGCCTAAGAAAATCCAGCAAATATCTCCAAAGAGAAAGGAAGTGTGTCCACAGATTTCCACAGATTTGGTCTTCTTTTTTTTTATTAGGTATTTTAGGGAAAAGGGATGGTTATTGACTTTGAACTTTTGAGGTGTTTCTAGGAAGGGCCCCAGGGCAGGTGACGCTATGGTTTAACCAGAAATGATCTGTGGGCAATCTCTGTCTCTCAGTCCCTCTCCCTCTCTTCCACACACACACACACACACGCACACACACGCACACACTCACACACACACACATCTTATCTCACAAGTGTTGACCTAGCTTTGCAGAGATCACGACTTCGTCATCATCACGTCCACCCTCCCCGTCATTAACAGAAATTCCTATTGGCTGTGTTCTGCACAACCCTGGTCATCACCTGATTTCTTATCACCCTCTCCACTGTCAGTGACATAGTTAGAGTGAGCAAAACATTTGGATTAGCATCGTGGGCTGTGTTTACACCATCCTCACCACCAAGAGATCTGCAGCCCCATCAGAAGTCATCCGTCACATACCATGCTGTGTGATGCCGTATCACGCACCCCTTACTCAAGAAGGATGAAGCCTGTGGATTCTGTTCTGACAGACTTATTAAGATGGATAGCACATCCGTGGCAGGTGGACAAATGACTACTGAGCAGTGAACAAACATGGGCATAAATATAGCTACAGACATCTTGCCAATAATAGGCACATGTTTAGGGGTTCACGTGCCTGAGAGACTTAGTTTCACAAGAACCATGCTGTGACCTTCTCTTCATTTGCACTGCTCTGCCCTCTGTCTCCTGACCCCTCACTCCCAAACCGCTGTCCTCAGGTGCAGGTGCTGTCTTGAATCTGGACCTCGGCTCCTCTGATGCTTTCCCGGTCTGCTGGCCACACAACCCAAATCAGCCTCGGATGGAGGCGTCCACTTCCCTCTGGAGGTGTCCTCACTTAACTCACCTTCTGCTTCTCTTCCGTCTTCAATACATATATATTTCTTCTCCTTTCTCTGGCTTATCTGAATAGCTAACGTTCTCTTAATTTCTTCGATTTGTATCTTGCTGCCTATGTTTCTGTCTCTGCTGGCTGATCCCTGGACAGAAGGTGAGCGAACTTTGATGCCCTTGCTAGTGCTTCAGTTCCCCAGGACAATCCTTTTAGCAGGAAACGCAGAGACCCAGGAGAAGTGTGGGTCCTCCTTCTCTTCCCTCTTCGGCTTTTGTCCGTTGCTAGTGTCTTCCATCCTTCCTTCCCCCGCCCGCTCTTCTGTCCCTTCTTCCCCCTCCCTCTTCTTTACTGGTGCCCCTTCCTAGCCTCCCTCCCTGTTCTTGAACATCCGTCCATACTTGTCACTTCCTCCTCCTCCTCATTCTTGCTCTCAGCCCCTAAGTGGTGCTGGCCTCTGGCCCCTCTGGTCTCCGCGTGTCCTTCCACAAGCTCGTAGCTGTGGGAGCATAGTCTCGTTACAGAGCATGCCTGCCCTCAAGGCCTATGTGTCCCCATATTCTCAGCCTGTTGGAACTTACCATCCATCATGTAGGATGTACCTGCACTTGTATTTTCAGGTAAGATGATTAGGACAAGGATGTATTATGATGAAGCCATCTTGGAGTTGCCTTCTGTTTCCTTTTTTTTAAATATTTAAGTATATTTGATGTATGAAGTGAAAGTGAAAGTGTTAGTCGCTCAGTCATGTCTGACACTGTGACCCCCTCTGGAGCCCACCAGCCTCCTCTGTCCATGGAATTGTCCAGGAAAGAATACTGGAGTGGGTTGCCATTCCTCTTCTCCAGGGGGTCTTCCAGACCCAGGGATCGAACCCAGGTCTCCTGCATTGCAGACAGATTCTTTACCATCTGAGCCCCTAGAGAAGCCCCATTTGACGTATAACCTTGTGTAAGTTTAAGTTGTACAACATCTTAATTTGGTCAGTGTATGGATTGTAATATGATTGCCATTGTAGCAATAATTAGCATCTCTGTCATGTTACAAAACTATCCTTTGTTTTCAGTGGCTGGAATCTTTAAGTTCCAATCTTTTAGCAAGTTTGATGGTTATGATACAATATTGTTGGGCATATTCCCTATGCTGTGCGTTAGATCTCTAGGGTCTATTTACTATGTGTTGCAAGCTTGTACCCTTAAACAGCATGTCTTATCCCTCCAGCCCCATCCCCTGATAACCACCATTTTTTTTTTTAAGGTTTGCAGCTATTTTATTATCAGTGTACATTTAACACAATGAAATAAACACTGATATATTGAAGCCTAGTTAATAGTAGTGATTATATTATTATATAATATAACATAGATGATTATATTATTTTAAACAACAAACTACCCTGAAAATTAATGTGATAAACTTCTTGGTCATAATATTATTAAGAAATATGTAATATATACATTGAAAACATGATTGCTCAAAATTTGAAAATGGAAGTGAACTCATTCGGGCCGAGTCAGAGTTCGACTAAAGGAGTGGGTCTGTGGAAGGACCCCCTTGTTTCAACAAGTTTGGCTTTTTAGATTTCACATGTAAGCGATATCATACAGTATTTTTCTTTCTCTGACTTCTCTCACTGGGCATAAAGTGCTCCAGGCCCATCCATGGTATTGCAAACGATGGGATTTCCTTCTTTCTTATGACTGAATCATATTCCGTTGGATCTGTGTGTGGATATATAAAATCTTATAAATATGATAATGGATAAAGACATATAATGTGTGTGTGTGTGTGTGCGTGCTTAGTTGCACCTGACTCTTTGCAACCCCCATGAGCTGTAGCCAACCAGGCTTCTCTGTCCATGGAATTTTCCAATCGAGAATACTAGAGTGGGTTGCTAGTTCCTCCTCCAGGGAATCTTCCCAGCCTAGGGACTGAACCCATGTCTCTCACATCCACTCCATTCTTTAGCGCTAGCACTACCTGGGAAGTGCCAATATAGTGGATATTGAATATTTTATGTATTTGTATATATAAATGAATATATTATAATTTATATTATGTATTAATTATAATATACTGGATTTTATATAATTACATACTATATTATATTTATATTATGTTATATACTTATATAATATTTATATATTATAAATACATACATATAAAATTTAAAATATATGTATGTCTTTACACACACACACACACACACACACACACATGTCTTCTTTATCCATCACCCATTGATGTACTCTCAGGTTGCTTCCTCCCTTCCTTCCTTCCTGTTTTGGAGCCATAACCTGGTAGACTCTGCATCAGATGAGTCCTTGAGAGACCAGCCTTCCAGCTCTGGTCCTGGACCCACTTGCTGTGTGACTTGGGAATGTCACTTCATCTTGCAGAGCCTTAATTTTCTCATCTGTGAAGTGGGCATAATAATACCTGCCCTGTTTTTCCTAGAAGATTGTTGTAAGAATTCAGGTCTTAACTGCTGCTATGGGAATCCAGAAGTTTATTATTGTGTCTGTGTTCTCAAATATTTTTATGTGTGTTCTCAATTCCTCGTTCCCGTCACTTTCCCTTCCTGATGCAGTAGGCAGCCAACACTGATGGAACTCCTGGCAGAAGGGGGTCTATGGAGAGACAGTGAGAGACTCAGAGGCAGTCTGAGCCCTCAGAGTTCACAGCCAAGGGCACAACAGGCGGAGTGCCCACACTCAGACACCCTGTGCTAGATTGCTCAATTGTGTCCGACTCTGCGACCCTATGGTGTGTAGCTTATCAGGCTCCACTGTCCATGGGTATTCTCCAGGAGAAAATACTGGAATGGGTTGCCGTGCCCTCTTCCAGGTGATCTTTCCCACCCAGAGATCTAACTCACATCTCTCATGTCTCCTGCATTGGCAGGCAGTTTCTTTACCACTAGTGCCACCTGGGAAGCCCATCTGATTAAATACTGTGCCAGGTAGCCAATAAGCATGGCACAGCTTCCGTGTAGGAGAATGCTGGTCCTGGGAGTCTGGGAGAGCAAAGCCAGGGGGTGAAGAGGCTGCAGGTGTAACAGAAGGAGCTTGTCCCCATGGTGTTGAGTCCCCAGACCCCACACAGGTGGGCCGTCCTGGCATCCTTCTGCCGCAGGGCTCCAGACCATTTTCCTATTCACAGAATCCAGTGGCAAGTAGTTGGCCTCCCAGGAGGATGTCACAACAACCCATGCTGGGTGGCATGCATTTGCTTGCAAAAGTGAATTCGAGAACCAATTCTAGGAGTGGGGGTGGGGTTTAAACCCAGTTCCTAAGGTGAGAAAGGAGCATGGGGGTGAGGCTGACCTCTGCAGGCCTAGTGTTGGGTCCAGTGTTGTTTTCTCCTCTCTTAAAAAAAAAATTTTATTTATTCGACTGTGTTGGGTCTTAGTTGTGTCATGTGGGATCTTTTTTTAAATTAAATTAAATTTTATTTTATTTTTAGTCATGGCATTTGGGATCTAGTTTCCTGACCAAGGATTGAACCTGGGCCCCCTGCATTGGGAGTGCAGAGTCTTAGCCAGTGGACCACCCGGGAAGTCCTTCCCTTCTTTTTAATGGGCTTGGGAAGTGACTACAAAGAGAGTAACCGCGTTTGCAAGGATTCGTGTCCTGGCGGCAGGGGGAGCAAGGAGGAAGACTGAGGCATAGGTGGGGTCACTTAGCATCTTCCGGGCTGGTGGAGGCAGGATCATAACTCAGCAGGGTCCAGAGAGACTGGGAAGATGGGGAGGAAATCCCAAACTTGAGATCTCCAACCTGGACAAATCCACAGTAATGAGTCCAGGGACACGGAGTCCTGAGCACAGATATTAACTGGGAGGGGGATCTTGGAAGGAAATGTTTGTTTTCCAAAAACAACAACAGAGGAGCCAGTATTTTGTGAGGGACACTCAGCGTCCCTGCACAGGAAAGAGGCGGGAGGCCTGGCCTTTGGCCCTGAGCAGCCTGGGAAGGTTTGAAGTGCGTGCTTTCTCACCTCTGCTCTTTACCGAGGTGGCCCGTATAGATTGTGGTCAATATCTATGTTGATTTCTCACTCATCTTATTTAAAAAAATTTTATTGGAGGGTAGTGGCTTTACAATGTGGTGTTAGTTTCTGCTGTGTAGCAAAGTGAACCAGCCATGGGTATACATCACTTTTTTATACATATGAATGAGCACCCCGCCACCCGTCCCCGCCATGCTCACCCCTGACGTCCACTTCTACCCCACGAGCAACCTCCCAGGAACTGGTGAGGACGAGATGACGGAGTCCATTCTTGTGTTAATGCAGCAGGTTCATCCTGCAGCAAACCCATGTCCCTTGCATTGTAGCGCAGATCCTAACCACTGGAGCACCAGGGAAGCTCCATCTTCTCATTTTCATGAGATGGTATATATATATATACACCATCCTCTTCTATCCATGGAGTTCTCTAGGCAAGAACACTGGAGTGGGTTGCCATTCTCTTTTCCAGGGGATCTTCCCGACCCAGGGATCAAACCCGAGTCTCCTACATTGCAGGCAGATTCTTTACTGTCTGAGCCACCAGGAAAGCCCCTCCTGCCCTGACGTAAAGGAAATGGTGCATTTTTGTTCAATCGCTTTGCTACTGAATGCCTGTTAATATCTTGGGGGAACCAATTGTCTGCAGAATGTACTCTGGGAAATTACATCCTAGGTTAAGTAAATTAAATTAATTCTAAGTTAAATTAATTAAGTTAATCCTAAGCTGGAGAGACAGAGCATTCAAATTATTTTTTCATTATGATGGACTAGATCGGGGGCTTTCCTGGTGGCTCAGTGGTCATTTGTCCATGCAAAATTCAGAAACAGAATCACATCTTTCCCCTCCTCACCTTGACCCTCTTCTTCCTTCATCAAGTAGTGACTGAATTCCTCTGTGAGATTATTTTGGTAGTTTAGTGATTCCTCCCTGGCGACCAGACAGTAAAAAGCAGGAGAAACTCCATGAACTTTAGTGAAGATTGAGATCTTCTAGGTACTTAATCCTTGGAGGAGGGCCACTGACTACTCGGCCTTCATGATGCCTTTCAGGACAGATTCTTTTGATTATTATAAATATCATTGATGATTTTTGAATACCAGAGGGGTAGCTGTTCACACTGATGGGCTGTGGGTCCTCTTCTTGTCGTCACTGCCTGTTCCCAGGCATTTGTTTTTAATAGTGATGTGGGGTTGGGTTTATATTTGATATCTTTATGGGCTCTTTGGTGCATGCCCTTTGAGTGCTATTTAAATAGGCTGGAAGGAGTACGGAATACTTTTTATTCGGTTTTGTTTTCTGTGATGCTTCTCATCTTTAAAAATCAGAAAAAAAAAAAATCGATGCCACCTCTGTGCCATTGTTTCCGTGTGGAACCTGCGATGCTTGGGGCCACCTTCTGAATGTGCATGCAGGCCTGGCAAGACCACAGACCTGACTCAGGGCTCAAAAACAGTGATGCCAAAAACATGAAAATGTAACGGGAAGTGAATTTGCATTTTTGAAAATTAAGTTGTTTTTAGGCTCGTGATTGAAAAAAATTGAAAGAGAAGTGGTGGTTTTCCTTTTGAAAGCCTCATATCTGACTGAACTGGGGCAGCACGTGCCAGATTGGTGGGCAGGGACCTGGACCCTGGACTCCGTGCTGGTGGGCTGAGAGCAGAGGGCAGTGGATAGAATTTGTCAACTATAGTAAAACAAGACTGCGTAGCTGGGATATGTGGTCGTTTTCTCAATGGGAGACATGGGAGCATGGGCTGTGGCTGCCTCTGTGGGCGGGGGAGGAGAGGAGCAGCGAAGGAGGAGGGGGTGGTCAGCTTCAGGCACCTGGGTCTCATGGGCAGAGCTCTTCTTACTCAGTAAGAACTGGGATCAGTGATATACTGGTTATTGGCCATCAGTTCAGTTCAGTTCAGTTGCTCAGTTGCGACCGCGTGCATCGCAGCATGCCAGGCCTCCCTGTCCATCACCAACTCCTGGAGTTCACTCAAACTCATGTCTATCAAGTCGGTGATGCCATCCAGCCATCTCATCCTCTGTCGTCCCCTTCGCTTCCTGCCCCCAATCCCTCCCAGCATCAGAGTCTTTTCCAATGAGTCAACTCTTCGCATGAGGTGGCCAAAGTATTGGTTTCAGCTTCAGCATCAGTCCTTTCAATGAACACCCAGGACTGATCTCCTTTAGAATGGACTAGTTGGATCTCCTTGCAGTCCAGGGGACCCTCAAGAGTCTTCTCCAACACCACAGTTCAAAAGCATCAGTTCTTCGGCGCTCAGCCTTCTTCACAGTCCAACTCTCACATCCATACATGACCACTAGAAAAACCATAGCCTTGACTAGATGGATTGTTGGCAAAGTAATGTCTCTGCTTTTGAGTATGCTATCTAGGTTGATCATAACTTTTCTTCCAAGGAGTAAGCGTCTTTTAATTTCATGGCTGCAGTCACCATCTGCAGTGATTTTGGAGCCCCAGAAAATAAAGTCTGACACTGTTTCACTGTTTCCCCATCTACTTCCCATGAAGTGATAGGACCAGATGCCATGATCTTCATTTTCTGAATGTTGAGCTTTAAGCCAACTTTTTCACTCTCCTCTTTCACTTTGATCAAGAGGCTCTTTAGCTCCTCTTCACTTTCTGCTGTAAGGGTGGTGTCATCTGCATATCTGAGGTTAGTGATATTTCTCCTGGCAATCTTGATTCCAGCTTGTGCTTCTTCCAGCGCAGCGTTTCTCATGATGTACTCTGTATATAAATTAACTAAGAAATTGGCCATAATGGGCATATTTACACCATAGAAATCAGTGACAGCTACATATCAGCCATCCAGCCCCCCACAAGGAGGAGGTTGGTAAGTGTTTACCAGCACATGAAGAATCAGAGCCCTGAGAATGAAGATGGAGTGCGCAGTCAGACTGCCACCGTGGACTAGCGCTCTCTGGTGGTGGAGGCGGGCAGGCTGGAACCTGAGGGTGTTATGCGATTTCTGCTGTGGACATTCAAGTGCTGTTGGTCAGAAAGCAGCTGGGAGTGACCGTGTCTCTTCAGGGACTCTGAATTGATGCCATATCGGTCACCTCTGGTACAGAAAGGAACTTCCCACTCCTGCCCACTTGCTCACTGCACGCCAGCTACACAGATTCTCCAAAATACAAGCCTGTTTCCCTCTCTGGGCCTTTTGCTTGACCTTCCCTCTGCCTGAGGACCTCCAGATACCAGGAAGCAGTCCTCTGCTCCACCGGGGTCTCTGCACAGACTGATATACCTGACTACCCTGTGTGAAGTGGACCCCTGTCTCTCTTCTTCTCTCCATCCCCTTCTCGTGTGTGTGTGTGTGTGTGTGTGTGTAACACTCAGCACTGCTGGATACTGAGTAGAGTATTTGTATCTTTGTTTTATTGTCTGTATCCTCACTACACTGGAAGCTCCAGGAGGGTACCGGTTTTGTTTCCTCCTATCGGCAGCAGCACCTAGAACAGGCCTGGATACAGAGCAAGCAGTAAATCAACATCTGATGATGAATGAAAGGATGGATCTCGTGTACCAACCTGGTTCATTGGTCCTGGCTTACTGCAGAGTGATGCTGAGATGGGTTCTGAGTCTTCATTCAAGGGCATTGGAAGGATGCTGTTGTCCCTCAGGGTGGTCTGCGAGGCGGTGGCGGGAGGCAGCATTGTGGTACATGGACCATAGCAGCCGTCCCTGTCTGGGCCCTCAGTAGCCCCTTCAGTTACCAAAAATCTCATTCAGAAATAGTCTAATTGTACCTGGAATGGGGCTGGGTTGTGTGTAAGGAGCCCTAGACCTTGGAAAGACCATGTTTTTCAGTCGTTCACCCCTCTATCCATCCGCCCAGTGCATAGTTGCTATCATGTCTGAGATATTCTGCTGATGGCTGGTGATGCAGCGGTGACTACAGCTGGTCTTGGCCCCATATGGCTTCGGTGTGGGCAGGACTCAGAAGTTAAATAGCTGGTGATGAGCTGGGAGGCACAGGAAGCAAAGATCAGGGCAGACAGAGAGCTAACGGGAGGAGACCAATTCAGATGGGGGGGGTGGGTGCAGGGTACCGGAAGGGTCCATTTGAGCTGAGACCCAAGGGCTGGGTAGGAGTTTTCCAGGTAGGGAAGGCAGGTGAGAACCTTCCTGGGAGAGGGACGGACATGTCTTCCCACCCCACATAAGAAAACCCTGGCCTGTGCAGGGAGCTGGGAGGAGGCCAGTGTGTGTGAAGTACAGAGCCTGGGGACAGGGGGTGAGGGGGTGGGGTGGGTGGGGACTGAGGCTGCAGTGGGAGGCAGAGGTGGGGCTGGAAGGGACTCACCAGCCATGTAAGTAGTTTGGATTTTCTCCCACATTTTAAAAGTCAGCAAACATTCATTCATGTATAGAGGACATTGAAAATGTAATTAAAAACCATAAGTGAATCCAGAGTTAGACCTCAGAGAATGTGCGTTTTGTAAATACATCGCTGTGTGCATTTGGCGAGGCTGTGGACAGGACGTTGATGGGCACAGGATGGGGTGGAGGGACTGGGGAGCTCCTGCTCTTGGCGGGCACTGGGGCCCCTTTGGGCTCTAGGATGCAGCTGAACAGAGTGGCTCCCAGTGCTCTTTGCATCTGGATTGGTGGGGGGTTTAACATCTGCTTGAGTAGGTGACTAGGCTGGTGCACGGAGTAGGTAACCAGATCTGTGCACCCTCAGATCTGGGTTCAGTGCCCGCGTGTATGCCTGCATCCCTCTCTCTCCGTGCCCTTGGGTACCAGTGGAACAGGAGAACCATGGATGCATTCTGCTGCATCGTGGGCCCCTCTTTTTCATAACTGCTTTAGTCCAGCGACGTCCACCCAAGTCGTTTGCAGGGTGACCTTCCATACTGTCTGGCTTCCCTGTGTGTCTGAGCCTTTTGAAATGAAAGTTGAACAGGTGATCATTTTCAGCCTAGTCGACCCTCAGTTACCCATTGACCAGAGGCACAGAGGAAAACACAGATACATGGAAAGGGGGAGACAGCCTGGGCTAGTGTCTGTGGGGCCATAGGTGTAAGCAGACACGTGCTCATAGCTGGGCTCACTCTCCATCTTTTTGTCTAGTTTCTGCTTTTCCTACGAGTTGCAGAGAGAGGCCCTCTTAGATCACTGTAGATGAGGGACTCATGGAGAATGAAGATTATTCTGTTTATGTTTCATATGGTTATGGGCTTCCCAGGGGGCACTAAGTGCATGCGTGCCCTGTCACTTCAGTTGTGCCCAACTCTTTGCAGCCCTGTGAACTGTAGCCCACCAGGCTCCTCTGTCCATGGGATTCTCCAGGCAAGAATACTAGAGGGGGTTGCCATGCCCTCCTCTGGGGCGGATCTTCCTGACCCAGGGATCGAACCTGGGTCTCCAGCATTGCAGGTGGATTCCTTACCACTGAGCCACTGGGGAAGCCCTCCCAGGTGGTAAAGAATCCGCCTGCCAATGCAGGAGACCCAAGAGATGTGGGTTGCAGGAGACACCCACCAATGCAGGAGATGCAAGAGAGGCAAGAGGCTTGGAGAATTCCGTGGATGGAGGAGCTTGACAGAGGTCCATGGGGCCTCAGAGAGTGAGACACAACTGAGTGACTAAAGCAGTAGCAGCATATGGTTGCACCCTTCCCTTGATCTTTGGGTGCCGTTGGATCTCCTAATGTTTGTGTGCCATCAGGCACGTTAGTGGAACCTTCTGTGCCTCAGTTTCTCTACCCATAAAATGGGGCTAGCAGCCTGTACTGTCCGTGATAGACTATCACTACAGCCTCGATTCCTTGCATCCCGTGAAGGAACATGATTCCAAGGCAGGAAGGAAACAAATTAGCCCTCAGACCACACTACTGTGCCCCTCTGGAGGGGAGAGGCTGGGGGAGACGAGTGGGGTCGGGGGGAAAGAAGTAACAGAAGAAGGCATCTCGGTAAACCTCTTAGCCTGTGACAGTGGAGCCAAAGGGAGCTTTTATGAGAACCACATTTGAGCCCTGGGATGAAAAATGAGAGCAACATACTTTAAAAATTATTTATGATTTTAAGCACATGAAAGGCGTATCATGTACCCGGGGAGGGCATAATGGGGACCAGCTGGTGAACATGTGTCCTGCCATTTCTGAGGATGTTCTTCATTCTCCTATGTCCAAGAATAACAGTAATAATGATGCTGCCGCTGATCATGTTAATAATACTAAAGAGGATCGGGGCGCCTTTCCTGGACCCTCTGGGACAAGGGGAAAGCTGGGCTGCTGGGCTTGGTGGGGGCTGAGAGGGAGCTCTGGCTCGCTTCCTTCTTGGGGACCACGGAGCCTTTCCAAGGATCAGAGGTTTGAGGAGAGAGCCTGGATGGGGAAGTCAGGAAGCCTGGGTCCTGAGGGCTGGGTTCACCCCCCAATGCTGGCAATTCCCCACTTCTCCGAGGCTCAGTTTCCCCATCTGTGATACAGTGATGCAAATGCAGCTGGTGGGACTGGCTTGCAGAGTCTTTGTGGACCCTGCTGACAGGGAGCCTGTGGGATTCCAGTGCTGGTTGCGTGGCTGAGCATTCTGTGTATGAGGTGAGGAGGGGTCCTCCTTACTGTTGGGCTTCTTCAGCCCTTGGAGCAATCCACCTTTAAACTCAGTGCCTGGCACCCAGGAGATGTCCAGATGTGTGTGTGCTATGAACGAATGTTTCCTTTTCATGAACTGTCTCAGTTCAGTTCAGTGCAGTCGCTCAGTCGTGTCCGACTCTTTGCGACCCCAAGAATCGCAGCACGCCAGGCCTCCCTGTCTATCACCATCTCCCGGAGTTCACCCAGACTCACGTCCATTGAGTCCGTGATGCCATTCAGCCATCTCATCCTCGGTCGTCCCCTTCTCCTCCTGCCCCCAATCCCTCCCAGCATCAGAGTCTTTTCCAATGGGTCAACTCTTCGCATGAGGTGGCCAAAGTACTGGAGTTTCAGCTTTAGCATCATTCCCTCCAAAGAAACCCCAGGGTTGATCTCCTTCAGAATGGACTGGTTGGATCTCCTTGCAGTCCAAGGGACCCTCAAGAGTCTTCTCCAACACCACAGTTCAAAAGCATCAATTCTTCGGCACTCAGCCTTCTTCACAATCCAACTCTCACATCCATACATGACCACAGGAAAAACCATAGCCTTGACTAGACGGACCTTAGTCGGCAAAGTAATGTCTCTGCTTTTGAATATGCTATCTAGGTTGATCATAATTTTTCTTCCAAGGAGTAAGCGTCTTTTAATTTTATGGCTGCAGTCACCATCTGCAGTGATTCTGGAGTGCAAAAAAATAAAGTCTGACACTGTTTCCACTGTTTCCCCATCTATTTCCCATGAAGTGATGGGACCGGATGCCATGATCTTCGTTTTCTGAATGTTGAGCTTTAAGCCAACTTTTTCACTCTCCTCTTTCACTTTCATCAAGAGGCCTTTTAGCTCCTCTTCACTTTCTGCCGTAAGGGTGGTGTCATCTGCATGTCTGAGGTTATTGATATTTCTCCCAGCAATCTTGATTCCAGCTTGTGTTTCTTCCAGTCCAACGTTTCTCATGATGTACTCTGCATGTAAGTTAAATAAGCAGGGTGACAATATACAGCCTTGACATACTCCTTTTCCTATTTGGAACCAGTCTGTTGTTCCATGTCCAGTTCTAACTGTTGCTTCCTGACCTGCATACAGATTTCTCAAGAGGCAGGTCAGGTGGTCTGGTATTCCCATCCCTTTCAGAATTTTCCACAGTTTATTGTGATCCACACAGTCAAGGGCTTTGGCATAGCCAATAAAGAAGAAATAGATGTTTTTCTGGAACTCTCTTGCTTTTTCCATGATCCAGCAGATGTTGGCAATTTGATCTCTGGTTCCTCTGCCTTTTCTAAAACCAGCTTGAATGTCAGGGAGTTCATGGTTCACGTATTGCTGAAGCCTGGCTTGGAGAATTTTGAGTATTACTTTACTAGCATGTGAGATGAGTGCAACTGTGCGGTGGTTTGAGCATTCTTTGGGATTGCCTTTCTTTGGGATTGGAATGAAAACTGACCTTTTCCAGTCTTGTGGCCACTGCTGAGTTTTCCAAATTTGCTGGCATATTGAGTGCAGCACCTTCTCAGCATCATCTTTCAGGATTTGAAACAGCTCAACTGGAATTCCATCACCTCTACTAGCTTTGTTCGTAGTGATGTTTTCTAAGGCCCACTTGACTTCACATTCCAGGATGTCTGGTTCTAGATGAGTGATCACACCATCATGACTATCTGGGTCGTGAAGACCTTCTTTGTACAGTTCTTCCGTGTATTCTTGCTACTAGAACCATAGAAGGTTAGACCTGGGCGGTACTTTAAAAGCCATTTAGTCAAATTCTGTCTTTTATAATCTGTGAAGTGGATTAGGAGAGGTGCTCAGCCTTGGGCTAATTATCCCCACTGCTGAGCGGACCCCAGGACTCTGCCACGATGCCCCTTGAATGGTGAGCTTTCCATCCAGGCTGGTGGGAAGAGGGGCTGTTCCCAGCCTTGCAGATGGCTTTTCTCTAGTGTCCGGCAGCTTCTCAGGAGGACTGTCTAGGATTCTTCACGAAACTCTCTCCCTTGGCTGCTCTGTCCTGGGAGCTCTGGTTGCTCTGGTCTCCCCTGACCTACTGCCTAGCCTCAGCCCAGGGAGTGTGCTGGGCTCCACCTGTTTGCCATTCCTGCCCTGCATCCCTGTACCTTTCTCTGGACAGTGAGCTGCAGCAGGCCCAGGACTCATCCTCTTTCCTTCTCTCAGGAAGTCGTTGCTGCCCAAGGTCTGGTATCTTGAAAACTGCTGTCTTAGTCTTCTTGGGGTGCTCCAACATAATACCAGGGGGATCAAACCACTCAATCCTAAAGGAAATCAACCCTGAATATTCACTGAAAGGACTGAGGCTGAAGCTGATGTGCCAATACTTTGGCCACCTGATGGGAAGAGCCAACTCACTGGAAAAAACCCTGATACTGGGAGAGATGGAGGGCAGGAGAAAAAGGGGCAACACAGATGATAAGATGGTTGGATGGCATCACTGACTCAATGGACATGAGTTGGAGCAAACTCTGGGAGATGGTGAAGGACAGGGAAGCCTGGTGTGCTGCCATCCATGGGATCACAAAGAGTTGGACATGACTGAACAACTGAACAATAACCACCAAAATATCACAGACTGGGGGGCTTATGAACTACAGGACTTTACTTCACCTAGTTCTGGAGACTGAAAGTCTGAGACCAGGGTATCAGCATGGTGGTATGAAGGGTATGAACCCTTCCTGGTTCATAGCTCACACCTCCTTGCTTTGTCCTCACATGGAGGAAGGGGCTGGGAGCTCTGTGGGGTCTGTTTTAGAAGGGCACTAATCCAGTTCACGAGGACTCCACCCTCATGACCCTAATCACCTCCTAAAGGCTCCACCCTCCAATAACCATCACTGGACATTAAGACTCAGGATAGGAATTTTGTGGAAACAGAAACATTCCAACCACAGCAACCACTGTTTCATGTTTTTTAGTCTGAGTATTTTGGTTGGCTCAGCTGGGGTAAATCTGCACCCTGTTTGTCTGTCATAGTGGGAAGTGGAAGTTCCCTAATTCTCTGTTTAGAGATGAGGGCTCTGAGAAGGAAAGCACCTTGCCCAGAGTTACACAGCTCATTAGTGTCAGCAATGGTCAGGACCCAGGTTATTCACTCTCTAGACATTATTGTGCTCCTCCTGTGTGCCAGGCAAGCAGGGCATGCTCCTCAGACACCCACAGTCTGCTGGGGAGACAGACGAGTGAACCACGAGTTAGAAAAAAGTGTGGCCGACATTAGAATGCAGTATTTATTCATAGGATTCTAGGGAAGGTTTCTGAGAAAGCTGGTACTTGAACCAGCTGGAGAAGGAGAAGTAGGGTGGCCAGGTGGAGCGGGAGGGGAGGAACTCCAGGAATAGGGACAACACGTGCAAAGTGACGAGGGGAAGAAGCAGATGCTTTGTCCTCCAAGCTTAGCACCCATGGTATTGTGCTTGGGGCTGCCCACTGTGTCTGACTATGAACCTGTGCTAAGCTGCATCCCCGAGCATCTCTGCAGTCTGGGAAGTGGGCCAAGGTACCTGCCCAGGCGTGTATGTAGGTCCTGCAGCAGGGCTGTGGGGTGGAGGTCACCTTGACCCTGGCCTTCAAAACCATTTACATTTCTCTTGGAGGTGCATGATGCTATTTGCAAGGATTTGGAGCACCCACTGGGGCTTCCCAGATGGTGCTGGGGTAAAGCACCTGCCTGCCAATGCATGAACTGCAGGAGATGTGGGTTTGATCCCTGGGTCAGGAAGATCCCCTGGAGGAAGGCATGGCAGCCCACTCTAGTATTCTTGCCTGGAGAGTCCCATGGACAGAGGAGCCCAGCTGGCTATAGTCCATGGGGTCGTGCAGAGTTGGACACAACTGGAGTGACTTAGCATGCATGCACGAAGCGCCCATTTCCCCATCCAGGAACAGGCAGAATTTATCCTGGACCCATTCCTGGTTCCTCCAGAGACATGCCACAGGCCACATTCTCTTTAGCCCCATTCTCTAGGGAGCTTTTCTGGATCCACTGCCAAGAGGAGGTCAAGACCATCTTGGAGGTGCTCAGCTAACCATCTGCCAGATGGTGCTAGGGCAGGTGTTGGGTTATTAATTCCCAAGTACAGGCTGTCCTAGCCTCTGCTGAGGCTTGGCTCCCGTGAGCCTTTGCAGCTGGTGGGTAACCTTTCAGCCGGCCAGGGACTTTGGGCTGTGGCTTTATTCTCCAGCCTGGTTTCTTCCTACCAAGGCCTATTACCTTATGACTGTCCTGTCCCCAGCATGGGCCCCTTGAGTGGTAGCCACTCCTGTCATCAATGCTGGGTCCCTGGAGATTTATCATTCATTTGTTCATTCATTTAACCATGGGGATGGTTTGAACAGTGTCCTGCCTTCATCAAGATTGTCTGGCAGGGCGACTGGGCATGAGTCAAATAATCATTCCAATAAGTTTAAAATCACAACTGTGATAAGCACTGTGAAGGAGAGGCATTTGGGCTCACAAAATGCTATGAAGATGGGACTTGACCTTGTCTGGAAGCCAGGAAAGACCTCCCCAAGGAAGTGACAATTGAGTGAGAACTCAAGTGTGAACAGAAGTTGGTGATGGGGAGGGAGGAGACAAAGGGTGCAGATTGCTAAAAATGCTTCACGAGACCAGTGGCTGGGTGCGGTGAGCTCTGAATCATGGGGCAGAAAAAAAAAAAAGTGAAGACTTCTACAGGGCCCCATGGGCTGTGGTGAAAATTTTGGTTTTTATTGTAAGAGCAAAGCAAAAAGGAGAAGAGGGCAGCAGAGGATGAGATGGTTAGATAGCATCGTTGACTCAACTGGATGTGCATTTGAGCAAACTCCGGGAGATGGTGAAGGACAGGGAAACCTGGCATGGTACAGTCCATGGGGTTGCAAAGAGTCAGACACGACTGAGCGACTGAACAACGGCAGCACAATGAACACAGTTCTAGTAAACAAAGAAACCAAAACCATAACAGTGTTGCTATAGTAACCAAGGTTAGCACTTCTTGGCACTTCCAGCCCCACCTCACCCTCCGCTGCACACACTGGCCTTCATGTGCCTTTCTGCTGTGACAGTCACGACTCCTCCATCAGAGCCCCGAGGGCCCAAGAACCAGGCTGGTCTTATTGTTGTTGTTCAGTCGCTAAGTGGTGTGCAACTCTTTGTGATCCCATGGACTGAAGCACGCCAGGCTTCCCTGTCCTTCAGTATCTCCTGGAGTTTGCTCAGACTCACTGAGTTGCTGGTGCCATCCACTACCTCATCCTCTGCCACCCCCTTCTCCTTTTGCCTTCAGGCTTTCCCAGCATCAGGGTATTTTCTAAGACCCAAGCTGTTTCTAACCCTTCTTAAATCCAGTTTGAACTTCCCTGCTTTTGTGTTTGCTTGGAATGTCTTTGCCAATATTTGTTCAAGCCTTATTCATTAAAAGTATTTGTAAGGTAAAGTTAATAGAAGTATGGTCAAAGCAAGTGTGGAGGCTACAATAAATGCCTATCTCTAGGGAAGGAACTCAACAAATTAGAACGTGTGTCTGCTCTGTAGTATGATGTCTTCATGGACTGACCTGGGAAGATATGTGTCTCAGATACATTGCTGCACATGAAAAGCAAATTGTAGGATAACATGTTAAATGCCATCACAGGTGTGTTAGAAAGATATATATATATATATGGAGTATATAAAACATACTCCAAATTGTTGATAAAGGTTTCCTCTGGAGTGAGGTTGAAAGTGAAAGGAAGCTGTTAGCATTAGTTAATACACTTTACGATTTTTGTTTCTTTTTTTCCCCTTTTTTTTCTGTTTTTTTTTTTTTTTTTTTGTCCTTGACTGTACCTCAGTGTATGAGGAATCTTAGTTCCCTGGCCTGGGATTGAGCCCGTGCCCCTGTAGTGGAAGAGCAGCCCCTGGACCACCAAGGAAGTCCCTGATCTTGGTTTTCTTGTTTACTTGAACTTTGTTAATTTTGTAATTGAAATTAAAACACATAGAAAAAAAGTATTAGAAGAGATAAATAAACCGGGCTTATGTTTAGTTGTTAGATTGGGGAGGTTCTCTCATTGCCCCAAATTATCATGATTTCATTAGAGAACAAAAAGAAAAAGGAAGGTGCCCTTTCTGCTCAAGTCCAGCAGAAATGCTGCTCCTTCTGTGAAGCACTTTCCTGATCCCTCAGCTGGACTTGCTGTCTCCTCCATTCGAACCTTTGAACCATTTTGTGCCCCTTCTGTGGCATTTGTCTCTATCAATCTTACAAGTGCTTCATACATGTTTTACTGCCGCTTGAGATTTAAGCAACTTGAGGATATCATGAAAGAGAAGACAATTGGCTTCCTTTCAGGTCGTAGGATCTGAGTGTGGCTCTTGTTCTGGTCATCCCCTGCAACAGGACAAATTCAATCCAGCTTAGTCCAGAGATCAACCCAGAGATCGAACCTGCGTCTGGGTTCTTTACCACTAGCGCCATCTGGGAAGCCCCCTTGGAAGGAGAGCTTGTGTAAAAAATTTGTGGTTAATGTTAATCCATCAAAGCTTTGCTATGAAGAGTACAATCTCTGTGTCTCAGTGACAGCATCTGTGAATTAGAAAGACCAGATGCTATACTGTAGGCAAGCATACTCTATGCATTATAGGAAACTATAGGTTCTGTGGACTTCCCTGGTGGCTCAGATGGTAAAGAATCTGCCTGCAAGCAGAAGACCCAGGTTCGATCCCTGGGTCCTGAAGATCCCCTGGAGAAGGGAATGGCAACCCACTCCAGTGTTCTTGCCCAGAGAATTCCATGGACAGAGGAACCTGGCAGACTACAGTCCATGGGGTTGCAAAGGGTCGGACACGACTGAGCAGCTAATACTATAGGCTCTATAGTGATTATCTTGGTACTAACGCTGTGCTTTACTCAAGAAAGGTACTTCTTTACTCAAGAAGGTGCTTGAGTAAAGCATGCATTAGGTGTTCAGTACTTTGAAAGCAGACTCATTACTAAGAGGAACACAAGAGAAGTGATGCTGGATGATCACACAGGGGCGTGGTCTAGTTGTAGGGTACAGACTTGAGGTTGGATTGACAAGCGTTAAACCTACACAGTCACCCAGTTACCATCTGTGTGACCTTTGTTCACTCTTCTCACCTTTCTGAGCCTTAATTTCCCCATCATAACAGGAGAGTAAGACTATCCACCCAGCTGGGTGCAGTGTGTGTTGTAGCTCACTTTGGGAAAGTGCTTAGTATGGTGACATCATGGGCTTTCTAGGTGGCACTAGGGCTAAAGAATCCACCTGCGAAAGCAGGAGATCCAGGAGACTCGGGGTCTGTGCTTGGGTTGGGAAGATCCCCTGGAGGAGGGCATAGCAACCCAGTCCAGTATTCTCGCCAGGGAGATCCCGTGGACAGAGGAGTCTGGCCACATAGGGTCGCAAAGAGTCAGTCATGACTGAGCCACTGGACACACATCTACACACATACACACGATGACATCACACAGTAGGCCTCCTGTGATGATGTAATGAAGCCGTATAGGAGGTTTGGACCCCTCACTGCGGTCCTCCTCTCCTGCAAAGGTCACCTCCTTCCATGCAAATAGTTGAGAGTATTCACCCCTGTGTGAGAGCAGTGGAGGAAGGGCAGGACCCTGCCTGCTTTCCCTGGCTTGTCCTTTCCACCGAGTGTCCCTTACGAGGGATCTGAGCCACGTGCGGCCCTGGCTGCGAGTCCTGCTCCTCTGAGTGTCGGATGTGGCCTTCCCCTCTCACTGGTAGCTTTGCCTTCACAGATGTACGAGATCAAGTCACAAGGCAGCATTGCAAAGACATTCAACAAGATTCTGCACAAGCTGAGTGCGCCCCTGAAGCCTCGAGTGCCCGAGCACAGTAACAGCAGGATGAAGAACCTCTCGTACCCGTTCTCCAGGGAGAAAATGTACCTGTGAGTAGCGGGGGCTGTGGGGGCCGGGCCGTGAAGCGGCCATCCAGATATAACCATCCTTCTATAATAGAGAGGAAGCCAAGGTTCCAGGTCTGTCCAAGGTTACACTGCCTTAAATGGCTAAACTGGGGCTGGCATGTTGACTTCCCAGCCGGCTGTTCTTGCTCCCTTCCCTGGGCCCTTCGTCCACATCTGCCTGGGCATCTGACGTACCTCCTCCCACACATCTCCATCACTCAGCTTCTGGGTTCCTTCAAGACCAGTTCTTAACACCCAGTGAAAACATGCTGTCCATCTCTTGAGTTTTCATAGCAGTGGTCTACAAGTGCTCACATTCTACTCTGCATTAGTGATAGAAACACACCGCAGTGCCTGGGCTCCCGGGGTGGGGGCATGCTTCAGGCATCTGTGTTCCCTCCAGCGCAGTGCCCTAAGCACAGTCACAGGGGTGGGTTTTTGTGTTTTTTTTGAGTGCAAGGTCAACATTTGAAGTTTAGAACAGACACAGGTTTTGCATAATTAGGAGTTTGGTATCATGATTTTTCTGACAACAGGGACAATATTAAATGAAAATTTGAAAACCAGTTATAACCCCAACATCCAGAAACTGTATCCTTATTTGCTGTTTTTTTTTTTTAAACTTTGTCCATATATGGGAACCCTTTTAACCTACTTTTCTTTTTAAAACTTATCATCGTGTAATATTTTCATAGCATAGTTTAAATGTTTCTGCAGTATTTTAAAGTTTTCATAATTATAATTTTCAAACAGCTGCATGCTAATCTATCCTTTAGGTTTTGAAATTGCATATTCCCCCCATAATCTTTGTTATAAGTAACTTTGAAAGGAATGTTTTAATGTAGGGAACTTCTTCCCTTCTGTTGAGTTTGTTTTCCTAATGATACATTTCTATGACAAGTTTTCAGAATTACTGGGTCGGAAAGAGTGTAAACATTGTAAGTATGTGTGAGTGTGTGTGTGTTTCTGTGTCTTACCCATCTAGCTATGTTGTTTTCTAGAGGCTTGCCCTGGGCCCGGGGTGACAAGAGGTCCCAGGATAACGGAATGCATTGACAGGCTTTCTTGGTGTCTGCAGGTACAACATCCGGGACAAGGACACCTTCTTTGATAATGCCACCCGTAGTCGCATTGTAAGTAAACCAGCTAACCAAGTGCTTAACCAGTTCTGCTGGGCTCGGGAGGGGTGGGGAAGCCTGAGTCCCCTTTGACAGGGCACCTCTCTCCATCCCTGCTGCCTCCCATCATCCTTTGCTTGGAGTTGCCTAGCAGTGGGGAGGAGAATTCAGGAGATTCCCAATCTCAGTGGTGAAATAGTCTCAGGTTGTGAAGGATATCTCCTCTTTATGGTTCTCCCACCTGGGCCTTTCTTGGAATCATAAAAGCAGGGACTATCAGAGCTTGGGGCCAGGGGTGGAGGGACTTTCGGCTAGTCAGGTGACTCCCTTGCTTGACAGTTGAGGAGACTGAGGCTCTACGATGTAATGAATTAAAAAAATTCAGGCATATAGTTGGTGTCCAAAGAAGTGCTCACTGCTGAGTCTCTGTGACTCTTTCTTTCATCCTCAAAGGGTCCTGGGCATTTGATGTGTCAGAGAATGTTAGAGCTGGCCTGTTTGTCCAAGGACACAATTACCAGCCTGTTCAATAGAAGCCAACATTCATGATGATAGCCGTTCTTCTACTGTCTTTTTTTGTTGCTTTATTAAACTATTTAAATATTTGAAATACATATTCTGAAAGTCTCAGAAGCGACAGGACAGGCAAGACTGCACAGCAACAACTACAACCAACCAACCAACCAACAAACGAACAAAAACCCCAGGAAATGTTAGGAAACAACAGAAGTTAATTTATTTCCTCTATGTATGCAAAATGATGCTTTCCTGAAATTTTCTAGTCTATCCAATGAAATATAATAAAATCAAACCATAAATAAGTATAGCGCGGATGATCATGGGGGCTAACTGGTGAGCTGTGTTGAGGGCAGTGAGGCTGGATGCCGTGGTAATTGCTGGGGGGGTTTGCACAGGGTCTAGAGGGCAGGTGGGATACATGCATGCCCTAAATTTCCCAGTGCTCTTCTACTGCCTTTTTCCCTTTCAAAGCCAGGGTTCTGGATTTTGCAGGATGGTTGATTCTAATGAAAATCTGCCTAGGGCCTGGACCCTGCGGCCCCAGTCTGAGCTGTAGGGCATCTCTGTTCACTATATGTTTGTCCTCTACCCACCTGGAGAGCATCCAGCCTACGGACAGAAGAGGAGAGAGAAAGATGGGCCCCAGGAATGCTGGTCACTGTGGAAACACAGCATTGTGTTTCCCTCAGGAAGGACTTAGGTTTCAGATAAGGAGGAGAAATAAGGGTGAGCCTTGTATCGAACAACTGACTGGTTCAAACCTGGGAAAGGAGTATATCGAGGCTATATATTGTCACCCTGCTTATTTAACTTATGTGCAAAGTACATCATGCAAAATAATGCTAGGTTGATTGAATCACAAGCTGGAGTCAAGATTGCCAGGAGAAATATCAGCAACCTCACATACGCAGGTGATACCGCTGTAATGGCAGAAAGTAAAGAGGAACTAAAGAGTCTCTTGATGAAGGTGAAAGAGGAGAGTGAAAAATCTAGCTTAAAACTCAACATTCAAAAAATGAAGATCATGGCATCCGGTCCTATCACTTCAAGGCATAGATAAGGAAAAATTGGAAACAGTGACAGATTTTAATTTCTTGGGTTCCCAAATCACTGCAGACAGTGACTGCAGCCACAAAATTAAAAGACTTTTGCTCCTTGGAAGAAAAGCTGTAACAGTCCTAGATAGCGTATTACAAAGCATCATTTTGCCAACAAAGGTCCATCTAGTTAAAGCTGTGGTTTTGCCAGTAGTCATGTACAGATGTGGGAGTTGGACCATAAAGAAGGCTGAGCACCAAAGAATTGATACTTTCGAATTGTGGTGCTCGAGAAGACTCTTGAGAGTCCCTTGGACAGCAAGGAGATCAAACCAGTCAATCCTAAAGAAAATCAACCCTGAATATTCACTGGAAGGACTGATGCTGAAGCTGAAGCTCCAGTCCTTGTCACCTGATGCAGACAGCCGGCTCATTGGAAAAGACCCTGAGGCTGGGAAAGATTGAGGGCAAGAGGAGAAGAGGGGGGCAGAAGACGAGATGGTTAGATAGTATCACCAATTCAATGGACATGAATTTGAGCAAACTCAGGGAGATAGTGAAGGACAGGGGAGCCTGGCGTGCTGTCGTCCATGGACAGGGAAGCCTGGCGTGCTGTAGTCGCAAGGAGTCGGACCCAACTTAGGGACTGAACGACAGCAACAACTTAGAGGGGCTTCCATGTCAGCAGGGTGATGAGCAGGGTGAGAAAGGACCGAGGATTGCAGGAAGCTACAGAACATTTCTAAGTCATGCTGAAAACATAGCCTTGACTCTGCCTGCAGAATGGGCAGGAAAACACTCCAGTTCCCTGGTGTTCTAGAAGATTTAAAACGGGCATATGATTTCTTTTATCTGCCTATGGAAAAAAGCATGAACCTCCCATTGTCCTGATTGATGCTGTTACAAGCAGTTTAACTCTCACCACGGCTCAGGTCCCACGTCTTGGGGGGGAAGTTATAGGGAGTCATGGAAATTACCCGATAATTGCAAAGTGCTTGTAAAATAATGGACTGCCATATAAATGCTGTTCCTAATTATTATTGCTGTTGAATACGGCACCGTGCTATAAGTGAATTAAACATTCTTGGGCCCCATTCTGCTGGAAGTCATTTATTTTCCAGTCCTTCTGGTCTGTGGCTGGAATGTGGGAGTGTGAATGGTGATGGAGTAACACATCTTTTTTCATCCTGGAGGCGTCTTCCTTCCTCTCCTGCTCATTCCCCAGTCTACTCCACTCTGTGACAGAGGGAGAAAGAGGCTTGAGGTTTGTCTTGGGGTCTGCTCTGACCCGGACTTTGGTCTGAGGATCTTGCCCACATCTCCTTAGGCCCGTCTCCTTGTGCCCTCTTCCCTGTGGCCGTCTGGGCAGGCCAGTCACATGTCCCAGCACAGAGTTCTGTCCCTGGCATCTCCTTAGAGCTGGGCACAGGCTTGGGACCCGCTGGAGGGCACTGGTTGGCCAGTAGGTTTATGCTGCCCCCTGGGCTTCCTTGGCACGGACGCTCTCAGCACTCTGCCCTCACAGTGAGCGACAGGGTCCATGCAAGCTCCCCACTCAGGGACTGTTGATCTGTTAATGAGCAGTGGTCCTTGGGCAGCCATCTGCTATGTGCCCAAGGTGCTTTCTGAGACGTGGAGTCTTGAGGACCTGGGAGACCTACTCTGCCTGGGGAGGCAAGATGCTCAGGCAAAAAGCAGAGAAGTAATACTCCCAGTGACCAAGACGTAGGGGGACCCTTTCCAATTCCCAAAGCACTTTCATGGTTCCCCCCAACATCTCCGAGAGACAGCTCTGTTACAGAGGGGACCACGGGCCCTCAGGACCCACCCGGAGCTTGCCCAGGACCCCTCAGCAGCAAGGCACTGTTGGGGCTGGGAGGGAGGGCACCCCTCCTCCTTGCCTCTCCCCACCCTCCAAGTGTCCTCCCAAGCCCTTGCAGAGGGGTGTGGGTCTGGGGTCCCCTTCCCTCCTGTAACTTCAGTCAACATACAGCCTTTTCTTCATTTTTTGGGAGGCGGGGCAAGCTGGGGCGTGTATGTGAGGAGGTTAGATGCTCTGTTTGAATGAGCTTGACCGGGAGTCTGTGAGCTGGCACCTGCCTGGGTACCGCCCCCCGCCCTCCACACACACACACACACTGGGCTGGGGCTGCAGCACAGGTGCTCACAGCCTCGCTTTTGTCTGTTTCAGGTGCATGAGATCCTGAAGCGCACAACCTGCTCTCGAGCCAACAACACGATGGGTAAGGACCCTCCCACTGCGGGCCGTGCTGATGGGGGGCCAGGGCATCCTTTCAACAGATGATGGAGGGGGCGCCCCACCTGCCCCCGGGTGTAGAGGGGGTCCCGTTTCTCATGGGGCTGGGGCTGCCCCCCAGCCTTCACCCCGGGTCTCTGTCCTTCCTCTCCTTTCCCTGAACCTGTGCAGACACCTTCCACTTGACCCCAAGTTCAGCCACTTTCTTTTCACTATCTCCAAAATGTTTTAATAACTGCCCAAATCATGGCTGGTTTTTATTCATTTTTGAGAAGAAAGACATCTCAGTGGCCTTTTAGTCGAAGACTCTGCCTTGATGTTTAAAGAAACTAACCACCAGGGAGGGCGGATCAGTCTGAAGATGCCTCTTCTGAGTTCAGCATCCTTGTCACCATGGCTGACTGACCCTGTTTACCTTGTGGTTTGGTTTTTGAATCTGGAGGTGTTTGTGTTTGAAACAGGACCCCCAGCATTTGGGTACCAGGTAGGCAGTCGGGACACTGGTGGGTGATGGAAGGGACACAGGTGGTGGTGGGGTGACACCATGAATTTACATCCATGCTCAGGTGTCCTCTCTATACGGGCCCCCTGCAGGTGGGAGGCTCTTTCCAAAGGGGCTGCTGTTACTCATCCCTCAGAACACTTGTCACTCTGAGGTGGTAGACCTTTCACTTTTGAGGCAGCTTTGAGTTGAAAAGAGTCATTTAGAGAAAAGTCTAGAGAATAATAAAGTAGGCAGCCAGATCAAACCAGTCAATCCTAAAGGAAATCAACCTTGAATATTCACTGAAAGGACTGATGCTGAAGCTGAAGCTCCAACACTTTGACCACCTGATGCAAAGAGCCAACTCATTGAAAAAGACCCTGATGCTGCGAAAGACTGAGGGCAGGAGGAGAAGGGGACAACAGAGGATGAGATGGTTGGATGGCATGAGTTTGAGCAAACTCTGGGAGACAGTGGAAGACAGGGAAGCCTGGCATGCTGCCGTCCATGGTGTTGCAGAGACTTTGTGACTTAGCATGATTTAGCAACTGAACAACGACAATAACTGAGGACCACCAGAGGCAGCAAGAGATCAGAAGATGTGTCTTGTGTTTTCTTGTGGCCTCTGTCAAAGTCCTGGAATTTGCCATCACTTAGCTCAGTTGGTAAAGAATCTGTCTGCAATGCAGGAGACCCTGGTTCAATTCCTGGGTTGGGAAGGTCCCCTGGATAAGGGATAGGCTACCCACTCCAGTATTCTTGGGCTTCCCTTGTGGCTCAGATGGTAAAGAATCCGCCTGCAATGTGGGAGACCTGGGTTTGGTCCTTGGGTTGGGAAGATCTGCTGGAGAAGGGAAAGACTACCCACTCTAGTATCCTGGCCTGGAGAATTCCACGGACTGTATAGTCCATGGGGTCGCAAAGAGTCAGACACGACTGAGTGACTTTCACTTTCACTGTCAAAGTCCTGGAATTTGCCATCATTTCTAATCCAGTTCACTCTTCACTTGTATTAACTTGCCTTACATCCTCCTTGGCTGGACCAAGATTGCTTCTTTGGGTGTCACAGGTGATTTTTTACTGCCTGCATTTCATGGCCTTTTCCTGCTCCTTCATCTTCCTGCATTTACTGAATGAAGGCCTGTGCACTGACCCTCCATCTTCTGGCAGCTGAGATCCAGGGAGGGGCCACTGGTCCACTAATACCTGTCCTTCTGTTTCTTCCTCCTGGACCGCACTCTGCTTCCTCTCCCTCCTCCCCCGTTTTCAAGGTTGTCTTCTCCTCATTCTTTGGCCTTTTCATTCTTACTCTGAACAGGATTCTTACAGCCTTGAATTCCTATTTCTCCTCTCTCCCATTCCACACCCATGTTTATAGCGACTGGCTAGATACCTCCGCTGAGATGTTCCCAGAACCTTGAAATCAGTGTCTCGCTATGTCCATTTTCATCTCTTTCCTCTTTTTCCCTCTCTGTCTCTCCCGCTTCTCTGCCTGTTAACACGACTACCCTCTGGTTTTACTTTTTCTGTTCCCTTTGCTGGAATTCCTACCCTACGTCTCACCTGGGCCCACCCTCCAGACCGAACATCTCTGTGGCCCGGTTCATCCTGTATCCTCTTTCCTTGGAACTCCCATCAAGTTTCGTGTCTTTCTCGATGACTATTTTCTGTGGCTTAGACTCCCAAGACAGTCCTTGAGATGTGTCTGGGTCGTCTTTTATCCCCAAGTGCACCTGGATGGCTGCCCTGCGTGTTCCACTCAGTTGACTTGCTTTATTGAACTAATTAAACGTGCCCAGCCGGCTGGTTTCACAGCAGTTAACTGGTGAGTTCCCAGTGATGGGTGTTTGTGGACAAATGACTTCAATTCTCTCCAACTCAGTTCTCCCTTTTAGGTAAATTGGGGTGAGAATGATCTGTCTTGCAAAGTTTTTGTAAAGATTGGATGGAAAACTGTTTGTTTTGTAACCTGGAAAGTCCTTAAAAACTGAAGTTTATTTTGTGGGCAGTCTCTAGATTGTTGAAAGGTCATTAGAGTTATGACAGCAAGTTTTTATATATATATTTCCCATCTTTGAGGATCTGGGTGTGTGTGTGTGTGATGCCACAAAGTCAGACATCTTAAGCATTTTGTCGTTGAATAGTTTTCAACAATTTCTTTCTTTTTTGACATTTAGAAACCATTTATTAAGTGCCTGCTCAGTGTCAAATAATGTTTTAGAAACTGAGAGATGGCAAATGAATTTGACCTAATTTCTATCCTCATGGGCCTCTTGGTTTAGCCATGTGGACAAACATGTAAATAGATAATTATAAGATGATCAGGTAGGTATGATATTAGAACTGTACAGAGAGGGCAAAAGGAACACAGATTCAGAGCAGCCAACTCCCATGGATGCATCTAAGTATCATCATAATTTATCTAGTGTTAGGACTTCCCTGGTGGTCCAGTGGTTAAGACTCTGAGTTTCAATACAGGGAGTGCAGGCTCAGTCCCTGGCTGGGGAACTAAGACCCCGCATGCTGCGGGGCATGGCCCCAAAATGTTGTCTAGTGTTAGTTTCATGGGTGCCTGGGAAAGCTGATGGGTCAGGAATTATCTCTAGTTTCCAAAGGGACAGGATGAAGGGCTCGTTCAAGGTCACATACTGAGACACGGTCAGAACTGGGACAAGAACTTGGGTTCCCTCACTCTGGTCCTGTCTCTGCTGCAATCCGGATGCAGAGGACTAGGCGTGGAGTCTGGATGAGTCTTCACGTGCTGCTGCTCCCACGGTAGTCACTGAAGATTTATTAGCTCCTAACAAGGGACGTGTGACTGAACTGTGTTTCTCAGCAGAGGAGGATGCTGAAGGCCAATTCTCGGGTTCTTTGACTTCTGCCTGAGAAAATCGAGCACCCTTTCAGCTTTTTGGCTGGCTTACCATCTTACTCAGAAGTTCAGAAAGAAAGAGGAATGTGATAACATTGTGAGTCCTCAGGATAATGCGGACCTTTGAGCCGTGGGTCAATTTTGATTTTATTGCCCTTCTCTCTGGTTTTATAGAGAAACGCAAATGGGCTAGAACTGGCTTAGATTTCCTCCAGAGGAGGTTTGCCTCATAAAAGTAAAAGAAAAAGGAAGAATGGGATCGTGCGTGGAATTGTTTTCCAAGGTATTTTCATTGACCTTTCAGCCTCCGATTTACCCTTTATGTGGCATTTACCATTACTTTTGTGACCAGTTTACAAAGCTTTATTCCCTCCACCATTGTCCTCAATTACAGTAGAGATTAGGAGATGGAAAAGATGATAAAGATCAGAAATCTTCATAGAAGATGGAAAAATAAGACTAAAGATGATAATAATTCAGACATACTTCCATTCAGCTGGTATTGTCATCTTCTTTGTAGAAAGTATGTTTTTCTGAATGCCTACTTTTGCAGAGCATTATACTACATGCAGGGTGTATGTGTTGATTTACTTATATTCCTGTCTTGTTCCACAAAATTTCAGAGGTAGCATACAAGAAAAACAATAAAGCAGCCTAATATCAATAATAAATTAAAAAATAAGAACCAGGAAAAGCACAAATTAAAATGGAATGTTGAAACTAGGAGGAAAAAATAGAATACACATATTCAAACCATACGGCCCTCTCGTTTCTGCAGTTGGGTTGCAAATTTGACCTTGAACCTAAGTGAGAGGGAATACATTTGGTGAGGTGGCACTTAAGGTCCTCAGCACCATCTTTTTATATAGAAATTGTTCTAAAGTCTCTCATATAACTCCCTGCTTTCTAATACAGATGATACAAACACAGAGCCTCTGTAAAGGCATATGTAAATGTATGTACGATTCAGGATAGTCCTTGAGAACATAAATTTATTCATGTTTCTTGGAGGACTATAAAAGTGTTATTGGAGTTGTTTTGCCCACTGTCTGATTTTTTTTGAATTCTGGACTCAGGTAACTTGCCTCCTTGAGTTTTGCTTTTTCAAAGTTTGCCTTACTATTTGGGATACAGAAAAACCAGCTCATTAGGACTGGCGATAGAAAGAGGGGGAAAAGGCATTGAAGGAGGGTCTGGAAGATTCTGCTGTGATTAGGGGCAGGACCTTGAGGGATGGGCTGCATGAGAGACCTAGATAATGTTTTCTCCTGGGTTCTCTGTTGTGAGAGCTGAGGTAACCAGATAAGAGGTCTCTGCACATAGGAGAGACCTATAGGTTTCTCCCTATAACCAAGGTAAGGATTTCTCGCACATGTGTCCTTGTATGCTTTGCAAAGCACTTTCACACTCTTTATCTCATTTGATCCTTTGAACTCCCATGCTGAATAGGTTCAATGGATATTAACTACTTTCACAACAGAGAGATGAACATCCAGTCCAAAGTGAGAGATCTGGAGCCCAGTTGAACCCCAAGTCTCTTGGCTTTTCTTCACTTATCTTGTAATTAATCAGTTAATAAATGGATGAAGTTATTGGGTAAGATTTTCCAGTGAAAGTGGAAGCTTAGGTTTTCCCACTGGGATGTCCATTCATTCAGCAAATATTTATTCATATGCTGTGTGTCATTCATGTTTGAGACCTGGGGACTAGAGTAGGGCATACGTCAGAGATAGATCCCTGCCCCTGCGGATCTTACATTTGAGAGGAGTGAATAAGCCATGTGACTGTCTGACGAGAGATGCCTGCAGGGAAAGCAAGTAATACAGAAGGCATAAAAGGAGCCAGCCACTGCAGAGAATCAGGTTAGGGTCCCACCAGGAACAGAAGACTCACTCAAATGAGCATTGTTCAAGACAAGAGTATCAACAGAGAGACCATTTACAGAGGTACAGGTAGGGGGTTGGGGATGCCAGGGCAGTGTGTGACCTAGAATCAGCAACAGGGGAGCTGTTACCATCTCTGGGTCCAGGAGACAGGAGAGGGGTTCCTGGTGATGAGATGGACAGAACTGGGCTGAGGATGGGAGCAGGTGACCGTATGGAGAGGAGGCTCCTACCTCCTTCTGACCTGCCGGACCCGGGAGAAACCAGTGGAGAAGGGGAGAGGGTACCTTTCTAAAGGAGACAGAGACGGGAGAGGCTGGGGAAGCACCAGTTCCAGCTGTGGAACCAACAACATGTGGTCAAGTCATGTTTCCTCACTTTGCCTGTTTCTCCCCCTTTGAACCCAAGGAAGGACCCCTCCATGTTGTCGAAGTTTCTTTCAAGCGCTGATATTCCCTAGGTTTTGATCGGAAGGAGCAACATGGTCTTCTTTCTGTGGGAGCCAGTCAGGTCCGGAGAGGGACCGACTTTCCTCCAGGTGCACAAACTGTGTTTTTAACCTGCTCCCCAGGTGCCTCTTAGGGACTCTACAGGTAGACAGGACGAGTGCACCATGAGCGACTACAGGCTTCCTACCCTGCCTGTGTCCAGGAGTGGGAGGAGTGGCCCACGTGCTCGCCTTCTGGGGATCTGACTCTAGCTTCTCTAATGAAGACCCTAGCTTCAAACGAAGCCCAGTCTTCTCTGTGAATGGCTTAATCTTTCTTGTGATTTTTTTCTCACAGTTGCTATATGGGCATTCAGTATTCAGTCCCTTTCAGGGTCCTGGCCAGCAGTACCATCTCTTGGATTTTCTCTCTTCTTTGTTTTTCTTTTTTTATTCAGTGAAAGGAGGGGCAGAGGGTAAAAATTAGCAGAAGAGAGGGGAGCTGACCTTGAAAAAGGGTTGGGCATTTGGTGATGGTCTAACACTTTGCCTGCTGTGCTTCAGTCCATGGGGTCACAAAGACTCGGATATGACTTTGCGACTGAACAACAGCTCCTGTAACCTCCCCAAGACAACTCACTCCTTGTGTCTTTGTCACTTGGGAAGTGAGGGATGGGGGCTGATGCACCCACCACATCCAGAGCCTGGGTGTGCTTGTCAGTCTGGGGTCCTCAGGATGGTGGCTGACTGTGATGTTGTTGTTGTTGTTGGCTTTGAGCCATCACAAACTTAGCTCAGCCTGGCACAGTGCCACCTAATCCACGTAACATAAGATCCTTGGTCAGGGTCAAGGCCGTGCAAGTTCACCCCATCCTGGAATGCCTTTCAAGTGCACATTACCATGGAAAGAAGACCACACCTCCTTGACCAACACCTTTTCTGTTCTTTCATGGAAACTGTTGCCTGTTCACAGACAGAAAATAGCAGCTTGATGGAGCTATGTATTCATGGACATATTGGTGTCAGAGCATTTAAACAAATGTATGCTTTGGGCATCTCCCCTCCCTGCTCGGGAGACGATGTCTCAATTATTTTGACTGAAGCCAGGCTGTGTTGTGTGCTGTAAACATCTGGTTTATCATTCATCCAGCTGAGATGGTTTATATTTTGTTAGAAGAAAAGGCTTGGGATTAAAGGCATTTAAGTAATTAAGCACACGTCAAGACAATTTGGTGATGGGTAAATATAGTCTCTGTTAAATGCACCGTCTGGGGGGCTCTGGTTTAGATTTATGTCCGGCTAGAGTACAGGGATGAAAGCGGAACGCCGGGGGAACAGGCCCGGTTCTGGGGGGCAAGGAATCAAAACCAAATGAGTTTTCAGGAATTAAGCGCCATCCCTCTGAGTACCTGCGCCGATGCTTGGCCTGGAGAGGACAGGGCTGGGGGACAGAGGATACCTGTCACCCAGTGGCACTGGAAGATTTCATGAGATTCTCACTTTGGGAGGCAGACCATAGACTGTGCTCCCTGCCCAAGAAACCAGAGATGTCTTGGAAGCTAAATGAGAGAGCTCAGGTTTTATATTATGAGGGAGTTTTTGGGTATCAGCCCCAGGGTCTGAGTCCACCCTACTCTGGTCCTTGACCCTGACCCTGTGTATGCAGAGAGGTGGTGTTGCTGGGCTTGGCTGGGTCAGCAGAGCCCGGGCCAGTCTTGGGCAGAGAGAAAACATGAGCCTTCTCCCGGGGGATTATGGTTCTAAGCAACAGGTGTGAAGAGGCTGGTGACTTGAAGGGACTTTGGAGATCAGTAAAGAGGTCCTTGGTGAGCCATGCTTTGTGTGAGCTGAGGGACCACTTCTCTTTGGGGAGAGGGGGAATGGAAAACATCCGTCCTTCTGCTTGGGCCCCCCCACTTCTGGGAGTAAGAGGGCAGAAAAGGGGGTCTCTCTCCCCCTGGGTCTCGAGCAGGGAGGAAGCCCTTTGGATACTATCCTGAAGAAGAAAGCTTTGCTGTTTCTGGCCAGATGGGTGGTGTATGATGGAACCAATTATCTGAAAAGAAAGGGAAAAATTCAGAATTTCAATTTTCAAAGCAGAGACTTTTTTTTTTTAAAAAAGAAAACGTTTGATTATTTTCTTCTTTCAAACTGATTTCCATGCTTGTTTGGGAGTAGATTTTTGGTGTCTGAAGTCTGTGGTTGAGAGGCCAAAGTGGTGCTCATTTTTGGGTGAAACTGTGGATACGTGGTTACTTTTCCACGTGCCTCTTCCCCTCCCCACTCCTCCCCTTTCGTGTGCCATCCCCTCCCTCCGCCCAGCAGCCACTGATGGGAGGGCCCATATGTTATCACCTGAGAAAGGGGAGACCCACAGCAGCGAGGCAGAGACATCGTTTGTTACAGCGTTGTGGAGCTCTGGTTTGATGACCTGAATCATCTTGGCACCAAGGCAAAAAATACGTGGTCTGGGCTTCCTCTCTTAGGAAGCAGACTAGTTAACCAGTGTGTAAGATTCCTTCATCAGCTGCTGCTGCTGCTGTTTAGTTGCTTAGTTGTGTCCAACTCTTTGCAACCCCGTGGACTGCAGCCCGCCAAGCTCCTCTGTCCATGGGATTCTCCAGGTAAGAATACTGGAGTGGGTTGCCATTTCATTCTTCTGGGGATCTTCCTGACCCAGGGATGGTACCCAAGTCTCCTGCTTGGCAGGCAGATTCTTTACCTTGGAGCCGCCTGGGACAGATTGCTAAAGAAGGTTGGAGTAGTGGGAAGGTGGAAGCCTGTGATAAATAAGAAGAGATCCTGAGATCACTCCTGCCACAGGACTGCTTCCTCTTCCGGGTAACAACCGTGACCCCTTCTGTGTTCCCCAGAGTGCGGTGGGAGCTGCAGGAGACTCCGGTGAGAGGGGCATGCTCCCTGGCCTCAGGTACCTTGCAGACTTTTAGGGGCTACCAAAGAAGGAGAATGACAACCCACTCCAGTATCTTCCCTGGGAAATCCCAGGGACAGAGGAACCTGGCAGGCTACAGTCCACGGGGTTGCAAAGAGTTGGACACAGCTTAGCGACTAAACAACAAACAAAGAAGCAGTGAACAGCATTCTACAAGTGAACCTGGCATTCAGTGCCAAGGAGCTTTATTTCCCTTGGGAGGCAGGGTGCGTAGTTTTAGACCTCCGACAATTCGAGGTCTTTTCTGAGGCTCAGGCCACAGGACCCAAGAGTGCATGTCTTCAGCCCAGTGCTCTCAGACCCTGGGCTATTGCGCTGAGCAAAGCCTTGAATTAGCAGGAGAGTTCCACACCTGCTGAAAGCTTCCATGCTCTTCTGGTATTGTCTGCAGGGTATATGCTGCTGCCATGGCAACCAAAGGGTGGGCATGACTGCAAGGACTGAGTGGCCAGTGAGTAGGTTTGCAGTCTGGCTGGAGCCCTGCCGGCCTGTGATACTTCAGCTTCTATCCATGTTGACAGCTCCTCTTTTGCTTTGAACCACCCCCTGCCCCCTCCCGACTTGCGAGCCCTCCCCTTGATGACTGTAGGGTGGCTTCCTATGGCTGTGGTTACGGCTCTTGAACTGATTAATGATGCTCTGGGGGAAATTGTAGTCTCGAGAGGAAGACAGATCTGTAGCTCATTCAGACCCTGGACACCCCTCCCCCACCCACAATCTCTTTACCGACCCTCCAGCAGCCCACCACCCCCCACTGGTATTTCTGATGTTTTCTGTGTATGCCAAGGAGGAAATGTAAAATCAGGAAAGGACTGGTCCTTGGATGATGCTTCAGCACTGAGATCTCAGCTCTCAATGCACTGAAAGAGTGGCCACTTCTGCTGGGCGCCCCAGCAGCCTCTGCTCCTATGTGGGCCCTGGCTAGACCCTGGAATCTGAGCGGCATGGTTGGAGGAAGACGAGGCTAGTGGAGGGAGGAGGATTGTTTGAGAGCCTCTGAGGCTCCGAGCATGTGGTGGGGCTCCGAGTGGGCACAGGAGGTGGAAAACCATGAATTTTAAAGAGTCTCTGTTGTGGAACTTCGCCAGCCAACCTTGTCCTCTCTCCAGAGTGGTACAAATGCAGATGACTTTGCATTTGGACATCATACATAGTTCCCTCCAGAACTGATTTCCCCCTCATCACTCTGCTGTCTACAGCCTCTCTGGAAAGAATGGTTCAGGGCAGAAAGCGTGTTTGAGACCAGGGAAACCAGCATGTACCAGAGAGCCTCCCCCCGAGCTCCTCCCCACCTCTCCTACCCCACACCAAATGTACATCCCACATGGCAGAGTCCTTGAGCTGTCGAGATATAATCCCTCCCATCTGGGAGCCAGCGACCGGGGCAGCCTGTCCCGAGTCACAGAGCTTACAGGCTCTTTATAGTCTCTGAATCACACCATGAATGAAGGAGAGGGGATGGTAGAAGAGCATCTTGGAGTTATAGAGATGGGACCACTCCTTCAGTTAACAGCTGTTTAGTAGGGTCTGCTGTATGCCTAGTGCTGTAGAATACAGTCAGGATTTTAAAGAAATGGATCCCTTGTTATGTGGTTTCCCAGCTTTGTGGCCCTCTTTGCGCTAGAAAAGTCTTCCCTGGTGGCTCAGACGGTAAAGCGTCTGTCTGCAAAGCAGGAGATCCGGGTTTAATCCCTGGGTTGGGAAGGTCCCCTGGAGAAGGAAATGGCAACCCACTCCAATATTCTTGCCTGGAAAATCCCATGGACAGAGGAGCCTGGTGGGTTACAGTCCATGGGGTTGCAAAGATTCGGACACGACTGAGCAACTTCACTTTGCACTTTAAAAGATTATCGAGAGCACCCAGAGCATTTTTATCTAAGTGGGTTGTATTGATCAGTATCTATTGTATTAGAAGCTAAAACCGAGAAGAATTTAAAACATAAGGATACACAAGCCCCGTTCCGTGAGCAGTCAGGGTTGACGTCGTCACAGATCATAAAACTCCGCTGTAGACTTGAGAGACTAGGAGTGGAAAAGCAAATAACATCTTAGTGCTATTATGAAAATCATTCATGGAAGTCATGGGACTTCCCTGGTGGTCCAGTGGTTAAGACTCTGCCTTACAATGCAGGGGACTTCTGTCTAATCCCGGATCAGGGAACTAAGATCCCATGTGCTGAGGGGCTCCTAAGCTTGCATGTCACAGCAACTACTGAGCTCTTGTGCCTCAACAAGAGTGCGTGCAGTGACTGAGGCTCAGCTCAGCCAAATAAATATTTAAAAACAATAGTTCTCACCTTATGGATCCCCCCTGAAAGGGTCATGGGACAGATGGGATTCCTCAGATCACACTGTGAGATCTAATGGTACAGACAGGTCAGTCACGGGCAGTAATTGGTGCTGTCCTGCGAAGGAACAGTGAGGGAGCCAGAAATGGGTTCAGGCAAAACGTGGTGGGATGCACTGATGCATACTTTTGTTGGTTATAATGACCGTGATCCATCCACATGGTCATCCCTATGCCGACACTGAACACAGATATTCTCCTGCACCGCTGTGGCTGCCGAGCAGGAGAAGGAGGAGGAGGTGGAGGTGGTTTAGGGGCCGTAGGGATCCAAGTGTGTGACGACAGGATGGACATGACATTTGAGAGAGCCTACCTGATAAGACTCTTGAGAGTCCCTTGCACTGCAGGGAGATCAAAGAGTCAATCCTAAAGGAAGTCAACCCTGAATATTCATTGGAAGGACTGATGCCAAAGCTCCGATACTTTGGCCACCTGATGGAAAGAGCTGACTCATTGGAAAAGACCCTGATGCTGGGAAAGATTGAAGGCAAAAGCAGAAAGGGGAGACAGGATGAGATGGTTGGATGTAATGGACATGAACCTGAGCAAACTCTGGGAGATAGTGAAGGACAGGGAAGCTTGGTGTGCTGTAGTCCATGGGGTCACAAAGAGTCGGACACAACTTAGTGACTGAATCACAGCACAATGCCTGATATTTAATCATAACCTTGCATTTGGGAAATGAAAAAATTGTTCTAATACTAAGAAGTAAAGTGTGGAAGAAACTTCTTGCCTGGGAGAATCTGGAAGCCGGGGCCGGTTCTCAACTGAGAGGTGGGGTTGGGGGCATTAATATTTATCAGAAGACCAAGGTCAAGGTGAGAAGTCCTGCCCTACAGTGACCATTTTCAACTTTCTTCTTCTGCAGGTATTAACTCTCTGATAGCAAACAATATCTATGAGGCTGCCTACCCATTGCACGATGTGAGTACCACCTCCACCACTCAAAAGGTGGAGCCCTGCAGGCAACGCAGCAGTGAATATACAGGCAGGAGGGAACCATGTCATTGAACCCCCTTGGCTGGTTCCCGACCACGTGTGAAAGACAGTAATCCCCAGCTTGATATTTGCCAGTTGTCGCAAACTGTCTCAAAAAAACTGGATGTTTTTGTCTGAGCCTCCTCTGCACTCCCTGCCTTGATTTTGGGGAAAGTGTGAGAAGCTGGTTACAAGAGAGATGGGGAAGGTGGATTCGGGGAGGCAGGTCCCAGATTGTGATGATACACAGCCTGGACCGTTAGACCCTCAAATGATAGAGAGTGATGCGTGATATTATGTATGTAATATTATATGTGATAGTTATATGATAGTGTTATATGGTACTATATATATATTTTATATGCAGTATTTTTTCTGTGATAGTTTTATTTAGGTGTAAAACTCCTCATCCTTCTATGGGAACATGTATTAAGTATCAGTGTCAGGTCTTTTTTCTATCTTGACTTTTTTTTTAACTTAAATTTTTATTATTTTTTTAATACTGAAAGCATTTTGTATTGGGGTATAGCCAATTAACAATGTTGTGGTAGTTTCAGGTAAACAGCGAAGGGACTCAGCCATACATATACATGGACCCATTCTCCCCCAAACTCCCCTCCCATCCAGGCTGGCACATAACAGAGCAGAGTTCCATGTGCTATACAGTAGGTGCTTGTTGGTTATCCATTTTAAATATAGCAACGTGTACATGACCTTCCGAAAGTGCCTAACTGTCCCTTCCCTCTGGCAACCATAAGTTCATTCTCTAAGTCTGTGAGTCTCTTTCTGTTTTGTAAGCGAGTTCATTCATATCATTTCTTTTTAGATTCCATATATAAGGGATGCCATATGATATTTTCCCTTCTCTGTCTGACTTACTTCACTTAGGATGGCAATCTCTAAGCCCATCCATGTTGCTGCAGATGGCATTATTTCATTCATTTTAATGGCTGAGTAATATTCCATTGTGTATATGTACCACATCTCTATCTTGACATTTTTGAAGGAGGTCTCTAAAATTTCTTCTACTGTTTTGTGGTTAAGAAAGTAGAGAAACTAATTAAGGCTTTCGTTGGCTGGGGGCAGTGTTATAAACATCCCATAACAAGATACAGTGATATTGTTCAAGATGACTCATGAGGACCTTAACTGGCCCACGAACTCAGTGCCCCCTGGCTGCCCTGTTCACTCTGTCAGTCACTTTAGCATCTGCCGCATGGTGGTACCAAATGAGACCCCCGGGGCGGGTACCCTGAGTGCCTGATGAGATTTCCCAGGTGACCTTTTCTCCTCACCGACATCCTTGCTGTGGGCATACGTGAGACGAGGTTCTGCCGGGTATGGAAGTGGCGCAAGGCAGGTTTCCTGGACATGCTAGTCTGTTTCCAGGGCGGGCTCTGCTGCTCCGTTTGCCGTGAGCAGGTACAGGAGGCTCTGAGGCTTGTGAGGGGAGCCACCCCCTGTAAGCTCATAGGACACACAGCAGGTGCTGGTGACCCTGGAAGTGGACAGTGTTTCCTTCCGGGTCATGCCCTTGACCTTTCTTAAATGGGAATGAAAGAAAGGAATGGCGTTAGAAAATTTAAAAGGGAACCGTCTCTCTGTTTTTGATCATTCTCTCTGTTTTCTCCTCCCACAGGGTGAATATGACAGTCCAGGGGAGGACATGAATGACAGAAAGGTGAGCCGACTTGATGCTGTGCGCAGGGCTCTGGGCTCGGGGACTGCACATGGGTGTGGGGCTGCATAGACACATCCTGGGTGTTCTACTTACTGCTTATTTGTATCAGCCGTTTTTCCACAGCCCCTGTCCCCAGGCATTTGGAAATTCGGGGCCATTTTTGGTCACTGACATGACTGTGTATCGGGGTGCAGCTGGCATTCCTTGCTCGGTGGACCAGCGATGCCACATCCTAAAATATCCCCAACAGTGGCACACAAAGGCAGCATGCCCACCCCTGCTGACAAGAGAGCTTTCGCTGAGAAACACTGAGCTTCCAGAACCCTTCATTCAGGGAGTCTTCAACCTCTGGGATCTAATTCCTGGTGATCCGAGGTGGAGCAGATGTAATAATAATAGAAACAAAAGTGAAAGTGTTCGTCACTCAGTCGTCTCTGACCCTTTGCCACCTGTGGACTGTCGCTCACCAGGCTCCTCTGTCTGTGGGATTCTCCAGGCAACAATAACTGGAGTGGGTAGCCATTCCCTTCTCCAGGGGATCTTTCCAACCCAGGGAGTGAACCTGCATCTCCTGCACTGGAGGCTGATTCTTTACTGTGTGAGCCACCAGTAGAAATAAAGGGCGCAATGAATGTCTCGTGCTTGAATCATCCCGAAACCACCGCCCCACCCCCCAACCCTGGTCCATGGGAAAATTGTCTTCCGCGAGACCAGTCCTTGGTGCCAGAAAGGTTGGGGATTGCTGCCTTAATTTATAGATGGGGAGACGGAGGCACAGGATGATCGTACACCTTGTCCATGATAACACTGCCACAATCAACCGAGACGGGGCTAAAACCCCTGTGACCTCAAATCCCATGTTCCTGCTAAGCATATAGCAGTATCCGTGCCATTGTGTCTTGTTTGGGGAGGGTCATCTTTAAGTTATTATTCTTATTCTCTAGGTAGACAGGTGGGGTACAGTGACCCCCAAATTATAGATGAGAAACTGACTGTATTCCAGGTAGCTGGGAATGAAAGGTTATATTTAGGGGAGGGAAAAGGGTCCCATTGGAGAATCTCTCCTATGTCAGGCGCAACTGCTGCCTGGACAGCTCTGTCCCCAGCTGTCCATGTAGATCCTGTTTCTTCTGTGTGCTGGTACCCTGGGAGTCTGGGTACCACTCTCTTCTCCAGGGATGATGCTCTAAGCATCCCCCAGCCTGTTCAGCGGAGCTGTCCATCTGACTGCCCCCTCATGCCATTCTCCAACCGGGTTCCCAGGCTTAAGTGACTCTGGTGAGTAGAGGAGGGTGGGCGAGGGTGGGCGTGATGAGGAATAGACCCTCCCTGCCCCTGCTCTGTTGTCTGGAAAACTATTCATCCCCCAAGTTGCTTTGGAGCAGCCTTCTTTTTATCCTGCCTATTAGTCCCTGTTATGAAGTGTTAAGTATTAAAAACATAAAAAGGTCTTTTCCAGAAATACGGCCGTGATTGCTTACACATGTCCCTCTTTCTGCCTGCCCAGGGAATCTGCTGTAGTTTTTCGATGTTTTAACCTCATCTGTTTTCTATCTGATGCTCATAGTCTCGGGGTTTAATTTCCTGAAAAGTCCTGGATCAGATTTAAAGGCAAAGAGAAGCCTTTCTCCCCACATCTCACCTCACTGGTCTTGGCCATTTTCTGCCCTCCTATTTTTTCATCTCATGTTCCTCCCCTTTAAAGGGTGATCATCAACCCATGGCCCACCTGAGAGACCTCTTGCTGAGTGGGTGGTGACCCCCAGCCCATCAAGGTAGGGTATTTTATAGGAACATTCCAGAGACCAGGAACACACAGAACTCCTGGGAGAAATCAGCCAGTCCCTGTTATCCTCACAGAGGTAGAGAGAAGCGACATGTAGGCTATCCAAAATCTATGTGCCTTTGTCTGGAATGATATAATATTATTGTTAACAGTAAAACCCCATAACGGAAAGTTGTCCCCCAGGAATTGTTTTACTTAGGGCAGTGCACATCCCAGCCGGGGAAGTGGATGGAAGCTGGCAGGCAGGGACAGACCTCCAGGGCAGAGCTGCATCTCAGTGGATAATTCCCGAACCTGATGTCAAGCGATGCTCAGTGAGGATGGACAAGTGTCTCTGGAAGGCAAAGAGCCCATTTCTTTTCTTTTTTTTTCAAAATGATTTATTTATTTGTGTGTGCTGGGTCTCCGTTGCTGTGCGGGCTTTTCTCTAGCTGCAGTGGGCAGGAGCTGCTCTCTGGTGTGGTGTGTGGGCTTCTCGTTGCTGCGACTTCTCTTGTGGAGCTCTAGGGCATTTGGGCTTCAGTAGTTGCAGCTCGCTGGAGAAGGCAATGGCAACCCACTCCAGTGTTCTTGCCTGGAGAATCCCAGGGACGGGGGAGCCTGGTGGGCTGCCGTCTGTGGGGTCGCACAGAGTCGGACGCGACTGAAGCAACTTAGCAGCAGCAGCAGCAGTTGCAGCTCACAGGCTCAGTTGCTCCGTGACATGTGGGATCTTCCTGGATCAGTGTCCCCTGCATTGGCAGGTCGATTCTTTACCACTGAGACACCAGAGAGGCCCCAAGGACCCCATTTCTTGTGACTTTTCCTCAGGTTCGCCAGCCAGTCCTGGCCTTCTTTTCCTCTGCCTGGGTCATGGTTAGGGAAATAAAAGTTGCTGTGATGGGAGGTAAGAGGATCATGAATGAGACTGAAAACTTTTTTCCTGTCCATTTGGATTGGGAAATGGATACTCAGCAAGGGCAGGAGACTGGTTCCCATGTCCATTAATTCAGTGATCCCTGACCTTTTTTGGCACCAGGGACCAGTTTTCGTGGAAGACAATTTTCCCACGGATCAGGCGAGGATATGGTTTCAGGATTAAGCGCTTCACATTTTTTGTGCACCTTGTTGTTGCTCAGTCGCTAAGTCGCGTCTGACTCTTTGCCACCCCATGGACTGTAGCACGGCAGGCTTCCCTGTCTTCCACTGTCTCCCGGAGTTTGCTCAAGTTCATGTGCACTGAGTCGGTGATGCTCTCTAACCATCTCATCCTCTGCTGCCCTCTTCTCCTTTTGCCTTCAATCTTTCCCAGCACCAGGGTCTTTTCCAATGAGTCAGCTCTTTCTATCAGGTGGTCAAAGTATTACTATTAAGTCAGCTCCACCTCCATATCCTCAGGCATTAGGTCTTGGCAGGCTGGGGACCTCTGCATTAAATGATTGTTCTGTTAGGACTGACCCTGGCGTTCAAATCCCAGCTGGTTTTGCAGCCAGGTGGACGTGAAGGTGGACGTGACTTCTCGTGTGTGGCCGGGGGACCTCTCGCTGCAGGGCTGGCTTCGCTCCTGGAGCCTCAGAGGTATCGTGAAAGAGAGAGCTGAAACCTCTGAATATGTGCACACGTGTATTTGTATTTGTCACATTATAATAGTCTAGCGTTCTTCAAGAGGGCTGTGGGAAGGATTTCGGCTAGGTACAAGGGAGAACCTTTGTATTTGGTGTTAGAGGAGGTGCAGAATGGTTGAGAACTGATGGGAGATCACTCCTCTGGGGGACTTTAGTGGTGATCCGGCCATCCTGCTGGTACCCGGGGTTCGCCCCCCCGTCTTCCCTGAAATCTGTGGCTGTTCCAGTGATCTGCCTCTTAGGTGGAGAGCTCTCTCCCACCCCCACCCCCCTCTGCCTAGTGCAGCCTGCAGTCTCTATGACTCAGCTCCTCCTAGAGGGTGATTCGTGAGAGGTTCCCTCCCTCTGGAGACCAGGGGTTTCCCACCTTTCGAGGAAGCAGGGCTGCGGGGTCTGCAGCCACCTCAGTCCACATCTGCCAGACTTGCCTGCTTTTCTCAGCATCCCAGAGAACGGACTGTTTCTGTCTTTTGAGGGAGGCTTGAGCCTCGCCCGCATCGTATGGCTTCCCTGCCCACTTACAGAGAATCCTGGGTACAACCTTAGAAGATGACTTCCTTTAGTAGCTTTTACACCCTCGGTCCTAGACTTCCAGCTTTTTCAGAGGACTGTCTTCTCTGGTGGATGGTTAAAAAGTGACCCACCGGAAGGTGCGTGGCGAGAGTCCATCTTGCTTTCCGATGGGAAGCCTACTTTCCTTCTTGGTTTCTCTTAAGGTCTAGTTTTCCCATCTTGCACAAGTCCCATTGAATTAATGGAGAAGTGACCTGCCAAAAACTCAGATAGGTCATTGCAGGATCCAGGGGGTAGAATCCCATCCTCTCCCATTCTAGTCCTACAGTCTCATCAGTGCCTCTCAGCTGGCTGCAGCTGGCATCGCTGTGTCTGCCACAGGTCCAACTGAGGAGCTTGGGACCTCGGTGAGGGTCATGGGTCTCATGCATCCTGCCATCCTCTGGCCTTGAAGATGGCTTTACCAGCTGGGTCCTTTATAGCCTCATGAAACACTAATACTGACCTACTCTTGGCTGTGACCCTCGGGGATCGACCTGGCCTCTGGGTGCTCTGATCCATCAGTGGGGTGGTCCCCGTGGCTTGTTTCTTCCTGCAGTAAAGTTTTGGGATCAGAGCCATGTGCTTGGAATGACATCTGGGGCCTCCAAAATAAGGCTCTGTTCACCGAGGAGCTGTAGACCCTCTGGCTTTATTTGCAGGCTTGACCAGTTGGTGAAGAGGACATGATGTAACTAAGGGAAAGAGCAGATTTAATAAGATCTAATAAGCTAGGAGCTCATTAGGAGGTTCTGTTGCAAGTTACCATGATTGTCCTGAACTTGACTGACACATGCTTATCCCTGTGGGGCAAAGACTCTGGCCTGCCTCCCTGCACCCTGACCGCTGGTCTGTGCTGGGACCCTGTAACCAGGACATGACCTACCCGGTTTGAAACTGTGTGGTTAAACATTTGTAAAGACAGCCAACAGTCTATAGCACCCACCACCTAGCTCCTGCGTTGCCTGCCTGGCGGTCTTGTGAGCCTGCCGGGCAGAGCTATGTGGGCATTCAGGCATCACTGTCACATCACCTCCCAGGTTTGAAGCTTGGAGCTCCCACTCCGGCGGGGTCTGCATGCTGATGTCCTCTGCTGTGTCTGTCTGGCACATCTCCGTGGGGCACGGGCAGCTCTCTTGGCTCAATCTCCTCTGTATCCACCAGTGATGGATGCAGCCTTGAGAAAAGACTCTTGGAGATTTCGTCCAGCAGTTCCGGGAGCCAGCCAGGGGCAAGGCCTGGGAGCCTGGCTCTCAGCTGGGACCTGAGCCAAGCGGGCCACACTGGCTTCCTGGAGCATTTTCAGTTTTCCCCTTCAGGGCATTGCAGTCGTGTTCTCAGGTTTAAGGGTTGGACTTCGTGACTTGGAGAGGAATGTGCCCTGGAGGTCAGGGCCTCGGAGGGAGCACTGACGTCCCACCGCTCTCCCGGGAGGCCTTGCCCGGATCGCTTGACGCAAGCTGGCCTCCCTGTGGGCCCCCAGTGATGTCACTGTGACAGCCAGGTGCTGGTGAGCCCAGCATTGGCACTGGGGAGAGGGAATAAAAACCCAGGGCAGCAGAAGCACCAGGATGACAAGGAGGAAGAGATGTAGTAATAACGGTAGGATCAGGTTTGGAGCCACTTGCCTGGAGCAAAGCATCAGGCTTCCTGGATTCAGATCTTCACCGGCCCACCAGGCACCGTGTCACCCCCTTTTTGTTGGGGTGTCCTTTTGTTGGGATGCAGTTCGCACCATCAGGGTCCGTGCAATTTCTGGTTCTTTTCTGAAGTTGTTGGGGGACACTGTGACAATAAAAAGTCTGTAGCCGCCGAATAGGAATGCCAGTTCTTATTTCAGTTTTAGTATGGTGTCTTGGAAGACTTCCTGTAGGGCTCATGTTCAGCCATCTCTCCAGAATACCTGGTTAGAGTCACTTCTCCTTGCTAGAACTGCGTGAGTTCTGTGTGATGTGTGAGAAGATGCGATGCAGAAGACTAGGAAGTGTGAAATAGCATTATCTCCCAAGATTCTCCCCTTGCTCAACCTGGCCTCCCTGTGAGGACACGTCACATCACTTTCCGCAAGGCCTTGGCACAGAAGGCCTGTTCTCCTAGTTGAAACACACCTCCACCTCCTAGGTCTCAACCCAAGTGTCACCTCCTCAGAGAGCCCTTCTCTTGCTGTCCTTTTTTACACTCCCTGGTGGCTCAGAGGGTAGAGTGTCTGCCTGCAACATGGGAGACCTGGGTTCAGTCCCTCGGTCGGGAAGACTCCCTGGAGAAGGAAACGGCAACCCACTCCAGTATTCTTGCCTGGAAAATGCTATGGATGGAGAAACCTGGTAGGCTACAGTCCATGGGGTCTCAAAGAGTCAGACACGACTGACTTCACTTTATCAATAATTACTTTGTTTTAAAATTAATTTTGATCTGAGTATAGTTGATTTGCAATGTTGTGTTAGTTTCAGGTATACAGCAAAGTGAATCAGTTATACATAAACACATGTCCACTCTTTTTTAGATTCTTTTCCCATCTAGGTCATTACAGAGTATTGAGTAGAGTTCCCTGTACTATATGCAGGTATGCATGCTAAGTTGCTTCTATCATGTCCGACTCTTTGTGGCCTCATGGACTGTAGCCTGCCAGGTTCCTCTATTCATGGGATTCTCTAAGCAAGAATACTGGAGTGGGTTGCCATAACCTCCTCCAGGGGATCTTCCCGACTCAGAGATTGAACCCGCATCACTTACGTCTCCTGCATTGGCAGGCGGGTTCTTTACCACTAGTGCCACCATGCCTTGGCAAGTGTCTAATTTTGACTTGCTAAGCTGGATAAAAAAGGTGACTAGCTGCCCAGTTCACCTCTAACCTGGTTCCTTGTTTTTCTTGTTTAGCTGCTGTATCAAGAATGGGCGCGCTACGGGGTGTTTTATAAGTTTCAACCCATTGACCTCATCAGGTAAGATGGGGGAGGGGACCCTCGGGAGGACCCGAAAGATTTCCGCAGACTTTCTTGGCCCCTGGAGGTCTATTGGCCAAGCAGAGGGCTATTCTAGACTACCTCGCTCCACTGCTCTGTGTCTTACGGGTGCAGAACAAGCTCCTGGGTGAGGGAGGGCAGTGGTGGCTGTGGGGTAGCAGATAATACAGACAGATGTCCCGTGACTTGCATCTTGGGGTCATCAGCACTGTGGTCTCCCCCTTTCTGCTCTTGGGGGAGAAGGTTGTGTAGAGTTCTTCTTTGATTACCATCCCTCTGATTTGCCTCAAGAAGGCTCTGGGTGCAGCAGATCCTTGGGTCATGCCCCAGAAGCCACACTGCCGAACAAGAGGAGGGGAGACCTGACAATCATATAAAGAATAAACTGCCTGGTCTGAGAGGATATGTGGACTTTTTATGGCTTACCCAGAATGATTGGAAGGGAGGAGAGACTGGATTCCAAATCCCACCCTTTTAATGCTGCCCCCAAAGTGCTGCCCAATTGCCTTGGGAATTTGCGCAGCTTGTACAGAACAGAGGTGATAAGCTTTCTGAAAGAACTTTCTAGAATTCGATAGGTCTGATGAGTCTCAAATAGTTGAGGGCTGTTAGAACTCCAAGTCTTTCTCAGGTGGAGTGTTACTGGGCCACCCTCTGCAATGGAGGAGCACTGAGCTGAGACTCCGGAGATGGGGGTCTTGTCTAGGCCCAGCCACTAAGGGGCGCTTGTTTCTCTGGGCAAGTCATAACCCTTCTTTGGTCTTTGGCATCCTGTTGTTGTCTCTCAGTTGTGCCTGACTCTTTGCAACCCCGTGGACTGCAACATGCCGGGCTTCCCTGTCTTTCATCATCATCTCCCAGAGCGAGAGACACTGAGATAATGAAACAGTGGGACAATGAGTTTGAGACATTGCTCAAACTCATGTCCATTGAGTCAGTGATGCCATCCAACCATCCCATCCTCTGTCGTCCCCTTCTCTTCCTTCACTCTTTCCCAGCATCAGGGTCTTTTCCAGTGAGTCAGCTCTTTACATCAGGTGGCCAAAGTATTAGAGCTTCACCTTCAGCCTCAGGCCTTCCAATGAATAGTCAGGGCATCCTGGTGGCCCTAAACCGGGAGGCTGAGCTGAGGGCTCTGTGGGGAAATTTGGTCCAGGACACTCATTTGGAAATGATGGGGACCCTCAGCCCCATGCCAGACATAGAGGACTCACTGCCACTCGGTCACTCGTGGCTCATTCTCATGAGCTAATTCATCAGCCGGCAAACTCAGAGAGTGTTCCTGGCCACTTGCCCCGGGCTGGGACCTTGAGAGGGGCGGCCGCCAGAAGGACCAGGTCCAGTGGGAGCGATTCCAGCTCCTTCTTGGAAGAAGACAGCAGGCTAGGAGTCAGAGTTTGGGCAGGCCCACCTCCCACACAGAGAGGGGACGGCCCTCCTGGGGAACTGGGAGCTCAGCTGGATGTCTCTTGACGGCAGGTGTTTGTTCCAGCTGAAGGCTGTTAGCCGAGGCACTGGGGTTGGGGAGCTGGGCCACGGATGCGGGTGACCGTGGCCCCTCACCCAGCGCCTCCCGTCCCCTGGCTGCTTTTGTGAGGCGCGGCCACCTAGATTGTTCTCCAGGCCGCTTCCTCCATGCCTGGCAGCCTTTGATCTTCCTCTCGGCCTCGCCAGTGGCCACCCACACTGTCGCCTGTTTTCTTCAACTCATTTTTTAAAAATATGATTCCAGAAAATAAAAATTCTCCATACTGGAGAGCCTCGTCTTTTCCCTGGAAACTTCAGGTGACCGGCTGCCAGCTAAGTGGGCGATGGCAGCCCCAGAGTGCACCCCGTTTCGGCCACCAAAGAGGCCTCACCTGCAGGGGAAGAGTTGCCTTTGTTGCAAAGCCCTGCTCCGGGCCCTGGCAGTTTCCAAGGACGCAGAGCCCAAAGCTATTGGTCCCAAAGCTAAGTGTCCACTGTGGGTCCCAGTGTCCACTTCAGTCAGAGTTTCTACCTCATGTCACACTGTCCACTTGCTGCTCAGATCTGGGAGCCGGGGGCTCTTGCAACCCCTGCAGGATGCCAGCAGCTTGGATATGCCTGGAGCCTGGAGCATCTCTCAGATACAGGCTGGAGGGAAGGGAATGGTAATGTGTGTGGTGGGGGGCAGGAGTAGAGGAACTGATGTCTATCCAATGGGGGTAAGGAATTTGCTCTGCTGGAGAGAGAAGAGGTAACCATGGAGAGAGAAGAGAGGAGAGAGAGAGAAGGGACAGAGGCCTTGGGGGTGGGTCGTGGAGACAGGTGGGTCGTGGAGACAGGGATGCCATGAATGTGCCCTTTGGGGGACTCATGGAGAGGAAGCTGGGGTGGAGGCCGTGGGAACAGCTCCTGCACTCTGCTGGCTCCACCCAAACTCCTGTGTCCACGTCGCCTCCGTCCTTCTCCCCGTCGTCTTCCCTCTCCAGCGCCCTAGTCCCCGGTCTGACACCAGCTCCTGGGAGTGTGTCTTCAGCACCGTTTCTCTCTTTTGCTACTTGTTCTTCATCCTTCTTGCCTCCACCTCTGGAGACCTAGTGGTCCGCGGGATCCAGTCGGAGGCTGCTCAGACCCTGTGCTTCCATTGCAGCGCATGCCTGTGAACTGTGCCCCCTGCAGGCTCACATGGTAACTGCACCCATGTGTTCTGTGCTGTCCAAGTTAGAGGTGACTCTTGGCAAAGGCCAGCAGGGTCTTTCCTGCCTGTTCTCTCGGGCCCCTGGCTTCTCATTGTCAACACTGAGCTCCATTCCTCCCCCCGTGCCTGTGTTTTGGGACATTGAAAAGCACAGAGCTGCTGAGAGCCCAGCGGGTCTGGGACATCTGTTTGTGTGTAAAGAAAGCCCTGGGACCAGCTATCCTTACCTGTCCACAGCCCTTCAAGCCTAAGCTGGAGATGTGGGGTTCAAAGCTCCTTTCCCAGGGGTGGAAATTGGGCAGAGGGGAGACAAGATGCCCTTTCCTGCACCGTGAGCCCCTCCCTCCCGCTTCGGGCACCTGGGTCCAGTGGACTGCATGGCGAGGGTGCTAATGGGGGTCCCAGCCCAGCCAGACTCTGCACCCTAGGTCCTACCTTTGTTCTAGAAACCTCAGGGCCTACAAGCCTGAGCAGTGTGTGTGCATAAGTGTGTATGTGTGCTCACATGTGTGTGCATGTGTATATGTGTATGTGCGTGTGCACACACGTGCACATATGTATGTGTGTTTATGGGTGCATGTGTATGTGTGTATGTGCACAGGCGTGTGTGTGTGTGTGCGTGTATGTGTGTGCATGTATTTGTGTGTGTGTATGTGCTGCATGGGAAGTTCCCCAGGGAGGTATCCTGCAGGGACCCCCACTCCCTCACAGTAGATTCTTCTGGGAACTCCCAGCCCGCGGCACTGGTGTCCAGGCAGAAACAAGGTTTGTGATGGAGCCAGTGGGGAAATGCTGTCCCGGGAGGAGGGAGGTTGCTCTACTAGTCTCTTGGGGCCATACGAGCATTCTCACAGGTAGAGGAGTAGATTTCTGCTTTCAGCACTCAAGGTTCATGCCCTGATGTCCCAGGAGGAAAATGGCTTTTATTCCTTGGGGTAGCCGGGAGCCCAGGCCTTGGGGATGTGGATAGTTTTGATCCCATATTAGCTAGCACCCTGCCTTGTCTTTTCATGAAAATGAATATCCACTCACAGGCTGCTTTTCTTAGCTGGGAGGTTTTGCCGTGGATGAGACAAAACAATAGGCTTCAAACATCTGAGTTAGATTTAGCTACTAACTGAAGCTGGTATACAAAACTGTATTTGAAAGCATCTGCTGCCAGTTAACTACAATGGCACGTGGAGGAGAGGGGACCAGAAGTCCACTCACCTCAGGGTGAGTAGCTGATGACCTTGGGGGATGCACCAAGGGCATCGTATATAGGCAGTGTCCACTGTGCCAACTTGGGGCTACTGTCTGGAGAAGGGTGAATGGCTTTTCCTGGTTCCCTCCTCTTCTGGGGATGACGTTTCACGGGGTGTGGGGGGAGTAGCACCTATCCCTGTGGTGGGTCTGGTGGCCTCTTAGCAACGTCCTGCTTCCTCAGACCCTCTTCCTAAGACCTCAGTGATATAAGGAGCCTTTGGGTAGCATCTGTGGACAGCAAGAGTGGCGCTGTGCACCCACCTGTCTACCCATCTCTTCCATCCCAGACTCTCAGCCCGCTGCAGCCCTGCCCGTGGAGAGCCCATCTAGAATCAGCATCTCAGGAACTGGCTTTCCCTTCTTCTATTGCAAGGGCTTCCCAAGTGGCACTGGTGGTAGAGAACCCACCTGCCAATGCAGGAGGTGTGAGAGATGCAGGTTCAGTCCCTGGGTCAGGAAGATCCCCCAGAGGAAGGCACGGCAACCCACTCCAGGATTCTTGCCTGGAGAATCCCTTGGACAGAGGAGCCTGGTTGGCTACAGTCCATGGGGTTGCAAAGAGTCGGACACGTCTGAGGTGACTGAGCATGCACACACCTCCTGTTTCAGGGCAGAGGCCCTGTTCCTTGCCAGAATGCCTCAGAACAACCACTAGAAGGTTGATCCACCCCCTCTGTCTCTGAGCCCTTCTTCCATCCTCCTGAAACAAATCCACATCCTGCCCCCCTGTGCCCCCCACCCCCCCGCCCAGAGGAGAGAGACAGAGGAAGCCACATTCTTTCTTAGGAGGCTTCTCAGCAGGTCAGACTCAGGGAGAACTGGCCACAACCGATTTGGGGGAGGGACTGGAGAGGAGAAAAGAAAACATTGATCAACCCATGATGAATTATTTCCTGAGCTTGCTGCCTTCTTCTTGATCTTTGCTAGGATTCATACAGGCAGTTCAGCTCAATGCAGTCAACATTTACTGATGCTCACAGTGAACAAGTCTGTGTGCCCTCAACGCGGGGAGGCATGGCGAGGAATAGGGTGCAGTTTGTGTCCTTAAAGATCTAGCAGTCACATAGGGAGCCAGACATGTGTGAGGCAGGATGGACTGAAGACTTTTAAGGATTGTAATATAAGTATGATTGGACGGGACAATGGTTGGAGAGTAGTTGCTACTAGCAGAGTAAGGGAGGATTTTCTGTAAGAAGTGGCACTTGAATTAGAAACATTGCTTCTGAAGGCCTGAGGTTAAAGGGTTAATGATCTCGAATGTGTCTTCATTGTCAGCCTCGGCTGCCCCAAATATGGACTTGTTGAGCCTGGTATTGTCGGCCAGAAATCACAGTGCTGCCCAAAGCCAGGTCCTTCCTGACTGGCGATCGGGAGTGATCAGGTCAAGAACTTGACTTGCAGAACTCACTTACCTGCCTGGATTCTATGCCAAGTCTGGCCCATGTCCTTGGTTCTGTCCCTGTAAGTGAGCAGAGCATCCAGGGTTAGAGGAGATGAAGCTGGACCCGACAGAGGAAACCAAGGAGAGGTGATGTGAGGCCAGCCGCTGGTTTTCTGTGGGTCTCAGCCTTTGAAGTATTGGACTGAGCCAGGAAGCACTTTGCAGGCTGGAAAGGGATTATATTTCATGGGTCTGAAGAAGACTTTTCTTTTTCCTCTGAGGGTGTAGGAGCATAGTTGACAGAGAAGAGCAGGCAGTAGCTGGTTGCAGCAGAAACATGGGTAATGATGTTCTGTGCTGTTGTATTCTGGTCCATTTTATAGACAGGGAGGTAAGTCAGGCTGCTTATGAGATGCAGCTGGGAAAGAGGCCTGTCCCCCTTCTCCTTTCTCTCCCTCCTCCTCCTCCTCCCCAGATGTTATGAACCCTCCAGAGGGGAGGAGCCAGCCTGGGGCTGCCAGTGGATCAGGAGTTGAAAGAGGTGCCCCCAACTGCACCCTGAGGCCGTTCTGCTGACCTGCAAGGGTGGCCTCCTGGCCTTCCCTAGCTGGTGGCTCCTGTTTTAGATCAAACTGAATCTTCCTTCCTGGAGTACCAGTACTTGCTGGCTTCCACTGCACCAGGAGGCGGCATGAACTCCCCATGGCTCCTAGGGTTGCATGGCCAGAGGTGGGTGGGGGTGAGCATCCAGTTCACTAGCTCCCTGCCTCCCTGACCCTCTCTTGTCAGGTCCTATTTCCCGAGGAGGAGAGAAGCTGGTATTTGCCTGAAAATGTATGACAAGCTATAGGATTCCTGTCTCCTTGGCCCTTGTGTGCAGTAAACTCTCATTTATCTGGAACCCCAGGACTAAACCATGACGTCACAGAGGTGGGTGGAGCTTAGAGGTTGGCTGACCTCCATCCCCAGACATGGGATAGGGGATGGAAGATTTCCACTACCAGCATACTGATCGAGCAAACGCCCTGCATTATTTTTCTTATAGTAGGAAGTGCCTGGCCTTGGGGGCAGCATATTTGTCTGCTAGACATTTCTAGCCACTCGAAAAGGTCATGGAGCCAGAGCAAGAACTTTGTCAATTTCCCCCATTTAAGTTCAGTTCTGCCCCCTGGAGCTCCATGGAAAAAGAGCTTCTCCCTGTTGGGTTCTGGTGGTTGTTATTGTTCAGTCGCTCAGTCCTATCTGACTCTTTGTGACCCCATGGACTGTAGCCCGCCAGGCTCCTCTGTCCATGGGATTTCCCCGGCAAGAATGTTGGAGTGGTTTGCCATTTCCTTCTCCAGGAGATCTTTCCCACCCGGGGATCGAACCTGAGTCTCCTCCATTGCCGGTGGATTCTTTACCACTGAGCCTCTAGGGAAGCCCTTCTATTGAGAAGGGCAGCCTTTAAATATCTGAAAATAGTTCTTGTGTCCCTAATAATTCTCGCGCCTTCTTTCCTGCAAGCAAAACACACCTGGCCTTGCTCCGTGCCCTCCTGTGTCATGGGCTCTTCAAGCAGTTTACTCATCACTGCAGCCCTCTTCAAGACCCATTGTCCTGGCAGGCAAAGCAGGGCCCTCCTGCCCCACACTTCACCTGGTGTAGCTGAGCCAACATGCGTTTGCAGTGATGGTGTGTCAGACATCGATGCTGGCAGAGTGGAGATGAATTAAGCATGACCCCATTCTCAAGGAGCTTAAGCTCAAAGTCACATCTCAAAGCTTGTAGATGTTCAGTCGGCTTTTCTGGGAAATCTAGGGACAGATGGATAGAGAACATTTTCAAAAAGTAACTGTGAGACTGTAGAAAACATTATATAGAAAAGATCCTGGGGGGAAGCTGGCCCCCAAGCAAGTCATCTGTGATGGGGTGTGATGGGGTGCTCAGGGCTGTCAGCTGTGCCTTGGGCAAAGATTTTCAGTGGGTGACTCTGACTTTCTAGAAACATCCTTTGATACGTGACAGCACCCACAGACCCATGAAAAAAACCTCAGAAAGTATTTTAGGATAACATCACTTAGGGATTTACCAAGTCATGGCAAAACCTCACGTGTGCAAGTCAGGTAATCCTGCCTAAAGAAAACCCAGCCAGGCTAGAGCTGTTTCAGAGAAGGAAGGGTAACATGATCAGAGATGGGGCGGGGCAGCTGGTATGAAGAAAGACTTACACAAAGAGTTCCTACTCTAGGAAGAAGTGGAGAGGGAGCAGAGTCTTTACTAAATTATGAGATGGATAGTGACTGTCCATGTGTTTATCAGACCCCGAGGCACCTGTCTAGGGATGTTCCTCTGGACCAAGAGCAGTGGGTTAATGATGAGAAGAACTCAGCTTGGCTCCAGGCTTCACAGCAGGTGATATAAATTTGGACAAGCCACTCTCTCTTGAGCCTCCGTGTCCTCAGCTATGAAATGAGGATCAAAAGATCTGTGCTAAATGCCTGACAGTAGTATGGTGAGGCTTACAATATAGTTGTGCAAATAGCGTGGTGAGGGGCATAGGTTTGGTTAAGTAAATCTATTATTTATCTGCTCCCTCGGGAAAAACTATACTGTTTCCTAGACTAGCAGAATGTGATGCAGTTCAAGCTCAAGAGTCTTGACAAACATTGTGTAATCATAAGACGATTTTTTAAAAATTGCAAATCAGTGCACTGGGATTGTGCAGTTTGCATGGTGTGCTCTGTACGTCCAGGAACCCTCCCAAACAGCTGTTCTTACTTCATGTTCCAGAGGGAGACCCTGAGATAGGAGCTTCCTGAAGCCACAAGCCAGCCCACTTTTGGTTCAGCCCCAGACCTGTCTGACTCCAGAAACTATATGCTTGCCCTCGTACCACACGGATGAAGGTGACCCAGAGCTCCATCCAGCCAGATGTTGGGCGATCTGGGCTTCCAGATTCCTCAAATTAATCCTTCCAATCAGCAACCTCTGAGGGACACCTGGTGTGGTCTGGAGAGGGGAGAGGAGAGGGGCTCACTGACCTGGTCACGCTCTGGTCTGTGATGGGCCAACCTCATCAACATCCCTGTTTGAGCAGGAGTGATGTGTCACTTGCCAGAGTGGTTTGTAGGAGATCCCAGCATGCTATGGTTTTGGTTTCTCATTTATACTTTTCATAGTCTTTTTCCCCCTAACTTCTTCCATGTCATCAAGTTGTCAATTGGCACTTCTTGCTTTTGCCGGTGGAGTGGTTTCCTTCCCGACTCCTACCCACTGCTCTGTCTCCATTGCAGGTGTAGTAACCTGACCCCCGAGCAGGCAGCCTTAAGCACCAGGTAAGCCTCTTAGGCAACCTGCCCAGGAATCTGCCTTCTGGTTGCTGTGGGATTTAGGGAGGCTCTGCTGTTGCCATGGAAATGTCTTCTTGGTGTTTCCTAGTGAGTGAAGTGGCGTTTCCAGGATGGGACCAGAGTCAGTGTGATAAGGCAGGTGCCTTTGCTGTGAAGAGTTGTATTTTGTTCTTCTTGCTTGCTTTGGGAGGTCACAAGAAATCCAGACCATCAGAGACTTTTCTTAGAACTCAGCGTCTATTGACACAGGAGTGGATCCCTGCATCAAGGGCCTACTTGATGCTGAGCTTTGACCTGGGTGTGGTGTCAAAACAGGAAGCTTACAGTATAGTGATGGAACCCCAGGTATTCACAGTGAATCTGATGGAAGCCATCAAGGTAAAGTGGTACCCAACTGGGAACCCATGCATACAGCTGTCTGCAGAGGGGCTGGGGGCCAGGTAGTGGCCAAGGGGTGGGCCAAAGCTTCTGAAGGGGTTCATAACTAGCTTTGGTGTGGCCAACAAGAGAAAAAAATGGGACTTATGGGACATGTGAGTTTTAAGCAGAAAGTAGAGATTTGAGGGAAAGAGGAAATAAGGTTGGGGATTTACCAGATTTAGACTGATGCAGTCTTGGTCCAGAGACACTAACTGAAGGAGAGGCTCAAGAATGGGCTGAGGCTGATGACAGCTGAGAAGAGAGCCCTGGAGCCATGGGAAATGGTTGGGGGAGATACCTGGGGTGATGTAGGGGGAAGAAAGCCTAGAGAGAGGGGTCATGATGAAAGGCAACAAAAGAAGATGCTACCGAGTGGTTTGTCTAGGATTTAGGCCGGTGGCACAACAGGGCTTGCGAGGGTTCAAGACTTGAGCACTTCTTGCCATGAGGTGGGAATGGACCTGTTGGGAACCAGTTTTCCAATCACTCTCTCTTGGGAAACTTTAGGGCAGATCATTCAGCCCTTTGGACCTGATTCACTTCCTCTTGATGAGATGGAGAGAGGAATCTTTGCATCTTCTTCACAAACCCTCTAGGCTGTGATGACAGGTACCATTTGTCTGTGGGAGGCAAGGACCTCAGGTGGATCGGAGGGGGCTGATTTTGCCCTGGAAGGAAGGAGGGGACTGGCTGGAAGATGTGTCGCCATGGACACCACCCAACTGTTTGATCCCTGGAGCTGCCGTTTCAGCACACGTCTGTGGAAACCCTGAGCTCCCCATTCCCGCTAACGACACTCCCCTGAGTGATGCTCTCCACCCATACCACATGTGTTTGTAACCAACTTAAACAGAAAGCAGCTTGACACACTGAACAACACCCTTGGAACACACGTTATAGCCGCGACCGCAAGATCGCTCCATTTAATCAGCTGGCCATGCCCAGATGCTTTGCACAGGCACAAGCCTCTGTTTTCAGGAATGGAAAGCTGCAGCATTTTGTGGGTCTGGAAGTCACAGACAGAAGCACGAAACAAAACAAAAAGCTTCAAGATCCCTGCCTGGCAGACTGCTGTCCTCCAGTACCTCCTTGCGGTTATCACAAGGTAGCCAAAGGTGTTGCAGGAGATGTCAGTTTGAGCTCTGGGCTGGGAAGATCCCTTGGAGAAGGAAACGGCAACCCACTCCAGTATTACTGCCTGGGAAATCTCATGGACACAGGAGCCTGGTGGGCTCTGCAGAGTCAGACACAACTTAGTAACTAAAGAACAACAAAGCCAAAGATACAGGTCACTGGGTAACTGCCAGGGGTGGCTGTGTGCCCTGGCCAAGTGACTGACTCCATTGTGGAGAAGTTGTGACCCTCAGCCTGCATCACCCAACCCCTCTCAGGGCCTTAGGAATCCCTGCTTGAGGGCTCAGAATTCAGGGCTCTTGCCTTGGCCCCATCGGTTTCTTTCATAAAATCTGTGTTGACTGAACACAATCAGGAGAGACAGAGAGGAGATTGGAGGACTGGGATTTTGAACTTTTTATTTGGAATTGTAGTCTGGAGTAGGGTAGGGGCAGTGGCTTAGTTTCCAGCTGTTCTTAGTTCTAACAAAATGGCTATTTCCTTAGGTTGACATGTGGCCTAATCCTCAGACTTTGGGTAGGCAGGCAGGCCACTCATTCTCCATGCTCACCTCCTGGTCTGGTCTGTTTCGCCTTTCTGTCTAATCCTGGGGGGCCACACCCCTTGTGGCTATCCTAGCCCCTCTCTGAAGGTTTAATTCTGGGGGTGAGGTTAAACCCTCTGATGATCCAGCAGCCAGCATATCATGAAAGAAATAGTAGAGTCCCCTAGCTCAGACCTTTCACCAGCCAGTTGGAAAGAAGACTCCGTGTTTTGAGAAAGAGATTTAAGAGAATAAATAATTCACTTCCATTCTGTGGTGCTGGAGAAAACTTGAGAGTCTCTTGGACTGCAAGGAGATCAAGCCAGTCAATCCTAAAGGAAATAAACCCTGAATATTCATTGGAAAGACTAATGCTGAAGCTGAAACTGAAGCTCCAATACTTTGGCCACCTGATGCGAAGAGCTGACTCCCTGGAAAAGACCCTGATGCTGGGAAAGATTGAGGTCAGGAGGATAAGTGGGCAACAGAGGATGAGACGGTTAAATGGTATCAGTGACTCAATGGACATGAGTTTGAGCAAACTCTGGGAGATGTTTAAGGACAGGGCAGCCTGGTATGCTGCAGTTTGTGGAGTTACAAAGAGTCAGACACAACTGAGAAACTGAACAAAAATATTGGGCATCATTACTATGTTTATTTGTGATTATTGTTTTAGGTGTTAATGTGATGAAAAAGATAGATGTGAACTGACTGTGGGTGATTAGATAATTTACCATCTAACCTAGGACACTCTTGAGAGTGAAAGGGAGCATTATTAATAGTTACGCTGAGTGTACTAGTCAGCTACTGTCAGAATAATGCTGCATAACAAACCATCCCCAAATCAACAGCTTACAACAGCAGTCATTTATTTTTCTTGCTTAAGTGTGTGTAAGTTGAATGGAAAATGTCTGCTTCAGGCTGAGGGTTGGCTGGGCTGGGCTCCAGGCTTCAGACTGTGATCAGGTCTCCACAGGTCTGCATGCTCTCAGTGGATCAGAAGGTGCCTGAGCATGTTCCTCTCATGTTGAGTCACAAAGGCACAAGGAAAGGAAGGGAAACAATGACATCTCTCTTAAAGCACTGCTGACATCACGTTTGATAGTGCTTCACTGGCCAAAGCAGTCACGTGGCTGAGCACAAGTCCCCATGTTTCTGATAACTATACCCTTTCTTAAGGGGAAAGGAGTCAATATTTTCTGAATGCCAGTGTAACCTGCTCCACTGAGACAACAGGTATAAACCAGGACCATCCCAGGAATACATGGGCCTGTGGTTCACCCTTGTCTGGTCTTATGGAATTTATGATCTAACAGGAAAAGACAGATCATGTATAGTTTATTTAAAAAAATTTTTTTTATCTAAGTGTAGTTGATTAACCGTGTTGTTAGTTTCAGATATACAGCATAGTGATTCAGTTATACATACATACATATAATTCTTTTTCTATTAATATTATAGTTTATAACAAGATATTGAGTAGAGTTCCTTGTGCTCTACACAAGTAGAGGTCCTTGTTATTGATCTAATTTTATGGAGTAATGTGTATATGTCACACTCTCCCAATTTATCCTGAGAATGTAGTGTTAATTGTGAGTGTGACCTGGGTTGCACTAGGGAAGTGTAGTAGAGTGTAACGGGGGTACAATTATAGGGCAGTCCAGCCTTGTTGGAGATGGCCAGCTGAGGAGGTGACATTTACACAAAGGTTTGATGCATTCATGAGTGAGCCAGGTAGAGATGAGCAGAGTAGCGTTGGCAGCTCACGGTGCATGGTGCTTCCTGCCTGCTGGCACCGTTTAAGCCCTGTGCACTTGCCAGCTCACATCACCCCCGTGAGATGTACTGTTAGCTTCAGTTTATAGATGAGAAGTTGTGATGCAGAGGTTGTTAAGCCGTCTGCTGTCACGGAGCTAGTGAGTAAGGAAGAAGTAAGGTTTGAACTTTAAGTCTGACCCTGGAATCGATTCTCTTCCCCACAGGATACACTGCCCACGGCAGGCAGAGGGGTCCTGGGGTGCCTGGTGTTATGTCTGCCGTGGGGAGACTTTTGGCTGGGCCAGGCTGGGGTGCAGCAGGGACCAGGTGCGGGAAGGTCCCAAAGCTACAAGTCAGCCCATCTGAGATTCAAACCCAGGCCTGTCTGATTCCAGAAAGGATTTGTTTTCGCTGGTACCACGTGGCTGAAGATGACCCAGAGCTCTGTCTAGTCATGGGCCATTTGAAGATTTGGGGCTTTATCCCAAAGAAAAGGATGTGTACTTGAAGTGTGGTGATGATGCTCTAGGCAGGCTGGTTACCTGCTGCCTTCCCACCTAACAAGGGAGCTGTGATAGGTGATCCATAATGTCCCTTCTGGGGCCAACTTTCTAGGCCAGACAGGGTAGCATCTCAAGCTTGAAGCTGGTCTGGGGGCAGGGGTCTCCCCAGGGGCCAAGTCAACTTTGGGGATGGAACCCAGGTGTCTGGACCCCAATTCTAGTCTCCACCCATCGGACTTGCCCCTACCCAGGGGCACCCCCTCGCCCATGTCCCTGGATTCCTTGCTTCTCTCCCTCAACCTCTCTCCCGAACGACCCATCTCTGGTTTCTTTTGCCTCTCTGGCTTTGATCACATCTGGAGCATTTTGTAGAGTTGATGAGTGTGTGTTTTCCTGTTGGGACACATGGTGTCTATCAGGGGCACTTAAGAAGCCTGGCTGAGTGGAAAAGTTTGCCTGGCATCTCGAGGGCTGCTGGCCTGGAGGGCGGGTGGCAGCTGCGTGGCAGGGGACCTGGCATGAGGGCCAGGGGACTCTCGGGAAGGCCCTGGAGGCCCAGCTGGGGGCCCGCTGCTCCAAATGGTTCAGTTGTGCTGGTGGGTTGGTGCCTGTGTGTATAAAGGCCTTGGAGGGGCCCCTCTGCCCTGTTGCCATGGGATGCTGCCTTCAATGCTCTCCATGGTAACCAGGGCTCTTATCTGCACGTCCAGGAACATAAACCAAGTGTGGTCCCCTCCAGGTCGACAGTGCGTGATGGATGCCCCATGGGGCAGAGAGGCAGGGAGATACCATCTGTGAAAGGGGATGATAATTTGCAGGAAGCCACCTGGCTGGACCAGCATACATGAAGATGGATGAGATGCCAAGCGGGCTTCCCAGAGGGAAGGTCCCAGAGATCAGAAGTCTCTTTACCCCCTCCTTGGTGTTGGCCTTTAATCCCCGGGGTCCCAGGGATGGGCAAGAGGAAATGGGTGCGATTCTAGGTGGGTACAGATGCTCTCGGCAGGAAGCGTGGTAGTGGAGGAAGGAGACAGACTATACAAGAGTGATTCTCAACACTGAGGACCCTCTTGCTCTCATTTCTTCTCTTTCTCTTTTTTAGGTGGCAGGTATGCCCAGCCAACTCTCTTTACCTTCTGTTTGAAATCTGACATCCGGTTCCCCTGAGGTGGTCTCTTCTGTCCTTCCCTATCCCCCCTAAGTTTTTTAAAAATTAATTAATTAATTTTAATTGGAGGCTGATTACTTTACAGTATTGTGGTGGTTTTGCTATACATTGACATGAGTCAGCCATGGGTGTACATGTGTTCCCCCGTCCTGAGCTCCCCCTCCCACCTCTCTCCCATCCCATCCCTCAGGGTCATCCCAGTGCACCAGCCCTGAGCCCCCATCTCATGCAGTGAAGATGGACTGGTGATCTATTTCACATATGATAATATACATGTTTCAGTGCTATTCTCTCAAATCATCCCACCCTAGCCTTTTCCCACAGAATCCAAAAGCCCCCTAAGTTTTTTATCTCCAAGCTTCACAGCTGTGTTGAGTCCCCTCTGCCTCCATGGTCCCCATGAACTATCTTTGTTTCTCCCCCAATAATCCTTGGATTTTCTTTAGCCCTTTTCCTTCCACCTCCTTTCCTTGCCTGGCTCTGCCAGCTCCGTTCGCTCCTAGTGACATCTTCCAGACCCGCTGACAAGGCACCTCCATCTGGGTCTGCTGGAGGTATTCCTGGAAAGGGATAGAAGGAGTTTAGAGGCCTGGGGGTGTGGTGCTGGGGCCCACCCCTCGGAGTTCAGCCTGGCAGCTTGTTTATGCGCCTTCAAGCCTCGCAGAACACGGCCCTGTCTGTCCATGGCTCGAATGAAAGGGCTGACGCCCCTGGGCTGAATTGGGAACGTAAACAGCTAGTGGGCTCTGAACTTGAAGCAGGGGGAGGCCAGGCTCCCCGAGTGGCTGGATTCCAGGCTTTGGAGCGTCCCTGTTGGGCAGTGTGTCTGGGAGGCAGGCTCCTCCTTGGTCGTGGCGGGTAGAGGAGAGGGGTTGTCCTAATCTTTTTTCTTTTTAACGTGTCCTGCTCAGAGAGAGGCCTTGGGAAGAAGGCAGATAGCTGAGGGTGTGGCCTGGGGTGTCACCCTGGATGGCTGACGCTGGGACACAGAGTCCAGGACCCTACACCCGAGCTCGACCAGCAGGACGGCCCCTCCTGTGGGGGCTGTGATCTGCTTACTCATCCCTTCCTTTGACGTTCAGAGGACTCAGTGCTTTAGCAAACTCCAGACCCGAGGTAGGGACCATCCAGGCAGAGGTGCTGAAGCATCCTGGCCACAGGAAACTTGTAGTTAACCTGAAGAAAAGATAACCTCATGGATGGTTCCAGATGCTTGGTGAACGTGTGCAGGGGGCTCTGCAAGGAACAGAAGAGGGGCTCCCGAGTCAGTCAGGGGAGGCCTCCTGGAAGATGCAAGGACAGAGCTGAGGTTTGAATAATGACTTGATGTGAAATGAGTGTAGGGGAGGGGATGGGCACCCTGAGCGGGGACACTGGCAGGAATCGAGGCAGGAAGTGGGGAAAAGCATTGTCTTACAGGGGCTTCCGAGAAGCTGAGGGTGGCTGGGATGAAGAATATTTATCCACTTATTTATTTTTTAAACTTTTCATTTTTGTTGGGGGTATAGCCATTAACAAAGTTGTGATAGTTTCAGGTGAACAGCGAAGGGATTCAGCCATACATACACATGTATCCATTCTCTCCCAGACCCCTCTCCCATCCAGGCTGCCACATAACATTGAGCAGAGTTCCCTGTGCTATACAGTAGGGCCTTGTTCATTATCCATTTAAAATATAGCAGTGTGTATGTGTCCCTCCAAAACTCTCTAACTCTCTCTTCCCTCTATCCTTCCCCTAGGCAACCATAAGTTCATTGTCTTGAGTCTGTGAGTCTCTTTCTGGTTTGTAAGTAAGTTCATTTATATCATTTCTTTTCAGATTCCTCATCTGAGGGATGTCATACGATATTTCTCCTTCTCTGACTGACTTACTTTACTCAGTATGACCCTCTCTGGGTCCATCCATGTTGCTGCAAATGGCATTATTTCATTCTGTTCAATGGCTGAGTAATATTTCATTGTAAATATGTACCACCGCGTCTTTATCCTTTCCTCTGTCAATGGCATTTAGGTGATGGCGTTTAGACATGGCAATGCTTCCATGTCTTGGCTGTTGTGAACTGTGCTGCAGTGAACACTGGGGTACATATATCCTTTTGGATCATGTTTCTCTCCAAATATATGCCCAGGAGTGGGATTGCAGGGTCATATGGTAGCTCTATTTTTAGTCTTTTAAGGAACTCCCATACTGTTCTCCATAGTGAGAAATGAAGAGCTTTTATGAAGGTGGAGGAGATGTCAGATGGGAAAGAGAGGCAGGTATCTGATCATCAGCCTTAACCACTTAGCTCCAGTGATGTGGAAGAACTTTAAGTGCTTGTGAGGTCAGAATTGAAGAGCATTGTTTGATGGATAAAAGCCTTTTAACTATGTACTTTTCCCATCAGTGTGTTGCAGTCAGGATGAGGCAAGACTTCATGGGAGTCGAGGCTGGGCTGGGTCTCCAGTGGACCGGGGGTGGAGTATTTGCTACAGGCCTAGCTTTTCTGCGATCAGCAAGTAGAAAGCTGTTAAGTAGATATGTAAAAACTGTTTTCAGATATTAGACCACAGGCAGGTAATCCCTGAAAGAATGAGGTTAGCTCGACAGTTGCTCTGAACAAGGACAAAATAAGACAGCAAGACTGTTGACTTAGATCCAACCACATTCGTAATTACATTAGTACAAATGGCTTCAATATCCACAAAAAGAGGTAGAAATTATTAGATTGGATAAAAAAGCAATACCAAAGTATATGCTATCTACTGGAAACATGCTTTAAGTATTGTATAAACCTAGATAGTATATTCAAAAGCAGAGACATTACTTTGCCGACTAAGGTCCGTCTAGTCAAGGCTATGGTTTTTCCTGTGATCATGTATGGATGTGAGAGTTGGACTGTGAAGAAGGCTGAGTGCTGAAGAATTGATGCTTTTGAACTGTGGTGTTGGAGAAGACTCTTGAGAGTCCCTTGGACTGCAAGGAGATCCAACCAGTCCATTCTGAAGGAGATCAGCCCTGGGATTTCTTTGGAAGGAATGATGCTAAAGCTGAAAGTCCGATACTTTGGCCACCTCATGCGAAGAATTGACTAATTGGAAAAGACTCTGATGCTGGGAGGGATTGGGGGCAGGAGAAGGGGACGACAGAGGATGAAATGGCTGGATGGCATCACTGACTCGATGGACGTGAGTCTGAGTGAACTCCGGGAGTTGGTGATGGACAGGGAGGCCTGGCGTGCTGCAATTCATGGGGTCGCAAAGAGTCAGACATGACTGAGTGACTGAACTGAACTGAACTGAAAGAAACTGGTGGGTTAAAAGTAAAAGGGTGAAAAGAGATATACCGTGTTAACAGTGATCAAAAGAAAGCTGAAGTGGCTATACTGATATAGACAAAGCAGGCTTTAGGATAAGGAATATTCTCAGAGATATGGATTATATTCATTTGATAAAAGGGCAACTCATTAAGAAAATGTAACAGCTATTTTTAGGATTGTGTGTTCCTGATAACAGCTTCAAAATACATGGTACAAAAATGGACAAAACAGAAAGAAGAAAGATGCAGACCCACAGTGGTATTTCAGCTCTTTCAGTAATTAATAGAACAAGTATCAGTGAGGATATAGACTTGGAAAAATGGGCTGAATACAGCTCTCTTAATGGATATTTATAGAGCAGTGTACCCAAACTGCAGCAAATGCATTGTTTTCAAGTGCGCATGGGCCATGTACTGAACTAAACCATATCCTAACCCAGAAGACAAGTCCCAGTGGTTTTTAAGAATTGAGGTCATATGGTACATACGCTCAAACCAAGGTGGGTTTAAGTTAGAATTTTTCTTTATTAAAGTATAGTTATCCAGATCACCTTCTCGTTTTTAATTTGTCTTTAATGGACATGAGTTTGAACAAATCTTTGGAGATAGTGAAGGTCAGGGAAGCCTGGAGTACTGCAGGTCATGGGGGCACAAAGAGTCTGACATGGCTTACTGACTGCACAGTAATAGTTCGTTTAGTCAGCTCTCTCTGTCTGCTCTGGGTCTTTCTTGCTGTGCGTGACTTTCTCTGTTGTGTGCGGGACTCCCATTGCAATCGCTCCTCTTGTTGTAGGACACAGGCTGTAGGCATGTGGGCTTCAGTAGTTGCTGTTTGTGGGCTCAGCAGTTGCAGCTTGAAGGCTCTAGAAATCGGGCTCAGTAGTTGTGGCGCACGGGCTTAGTTGCTCAGAGGCCTGTGGGTTCTTCCTGGATCAGGGAGTAAACCTGTGCCTCTTTCATTGCAAGGTGGATTCTTAGCTACTGGACCACCAGGGAAGCCCCTAAGCTAGGACTCTTAACACAGAGGCTGCCCTGCAGCCCCTCCTGTCTCCTGTCCATTGTGTGTGCAGGGTCACAGCTCCTTCAGGTCCTGCAGGCCGACCAAAGCCAGCACCGTCACCCACAGTTCTTGTTTGATAGACATTGGGGCCTCGGAAGAAGTTTTGAAGTAGGTGACATTCACTGTGCTTAGTCGCTGAGTCGTATCTGACTCTTTGCAACCTTATGGACTGTAGCCTGCCAGGCTCCTCTGTCCATGGAGATTCTCCAGGCAAGAATACTGGAGAGGGTTGCCATGCCCTTCTCTAGGGGATCTTCCCAACCCAGGGATAGAACCTAGGTATTCTGCATTGCAGGCGGACTCTACCATCTGAGCCACCAGGGAAGCCTAACATTTATTGACAAATGTAAAAAAAGATAAAGTTCCTGCAACCTGTTCGGGAAGTCCCAAGTTTTTATATATTTATATTTAATAATATATATAAAACTATTATTTTATATTCACTGGCCATCTTGCATGAAAGATTTACTGAAGGCAAAAAAACCTTAATTCTGGAGACAGAACTTTGTTGCTATTATAGTTAATGTCAGGGAAACAGAGTCCAGAAATTCAGCTACCCTGGGCCATTTAGGAGTCTAACCTAAAGCAGCATCGCCAGGACCAGGGGTTCAGGCCTCCATGGATATTTATAAGGAAGGATGGATGTATATCTGAAACATGTCTGTTTAATCTTCGTTATTTGAATACCTCTGACTTCACCCAAGGAGAGTCCTTTTATAACATTTGTTATGCTAGTCAACAGGCCTTTATTTTTACCCATGAAAATCCATTTCTGACACTTGGTATGCTAATTAACCAAGCTCTGCTCACGGATAGAGGTAAGGAAGGTAGAAACACCACCTGTGAGCTCCGGCTGTCTGAACAGAGCACCTGCTGAACACCTGGGCTGTCTTGGCCAGCACCTGCGTCCTAGCTTCAGTCCAGTAACTCACATTCTCTCACACTTTGTGTGATGAGGTATTTGAAAGTAAATTCTACACATTGTAACATTTTAAAAATATCTATTTATTTTGGCATAGTCGTGACACGCTGGCTCTTCATCGTGATGCTTGAGCTTCTATCTAGTTTAGGCACACGGGCTTAGTTGCCTAAGGGATCTTAGTTCCTGGACCAAGTATCGAACCCCTGTCCCCTGCATCGGACGATGGATTCTTAACCACCGGACCAGCAGAGATGTCCCTACACATTCTAATACTTTACTAGACGATGTCCTCTTCTTTTAAAGATGTCCAGGAAAGGGTGCCCACTGGCTCCCCCAGCGACCTATTCCAACCCATCTCAAACTCTTCAGGGTTTCCTTTTCCCCTCCCCCAAACTGTTGCCAGGAACGTCTTTCTTCCTGTTTTCAGAGCCTCCTTTGCAATGCGCAGGGCCCCTGCTGCTGGCCCTGCCTTGTGACTTTGATTTAAGACTCACGATTCCTGAGGGCAGAGAGCGGTTTTGGCTGCGTTTCCCTCTCAGTTGTGTTTACAAGCAAAGAATCACCCTGCCCCCATGTATGGGGCTATTAACTTTCTCTCTGTGTTGCTGCACTAATTGTTTTATGCTCAGATAATTATTTTCTATGATCCTTTTGTTCACTTGTCATCCCTACTAAAGTCGAAGGATGGATGGGATGTGCTGGGAGGTGGGATGAGCTAACGGACTTTTCTCCATCTTCCTCTCTGAAGGCTTTTGGAGCCTAAGAAATTAGACATTGCTTCTTAGAGGGCAGGACACAGGCTGAGTGACTCCTGTAAAATGGGGAAGCAGTTGGTTTTGTTTCTTACTACTTAAACATTTTTAAATTTTGTTTATTTTTAGCTGCGCTGGGTCTTTGTTGATACACGGGCTTTTCTCTAGTTTTGGAGACTGGGGGCTTTTCTCTAGCTGTGGTGTGCAGGCTTCCTATTGCAGTGTCTTCTCTTGCTGTGGAGCACTGCTCTAGGGCAAAAGGGCTTTGGCAGCTGCAGTGTGTAGACTCGAGAGCACAGGCTCAATAGTTGTGGTACCCAGGCTTAGCTGCTCTGTGACATGTGGGGTCTTCCAAGATCAGGGCTTGAAACTGTGTCTCCTGTACTGGCAGGCAGATTCTTTACCACTGAGCCACCAGGGAAGCCCCTTTACTCTTTTTTTGAGATAATTTCACACTTAGAGAAAAGTTTCAAAAAGAATACAAAGAACTCCCTACTGTCACAGCTCAGATTCTTCCGGTCATATTTTGCCACATTTGCTCTTTCATTTTCTCTTTCTCTCTGTTTATGAATATATTATTATTAAGAAGCTTATGCGGAGAGTCTTTCAGATACTGTGAATATCATGTTCCTCTTCAAAGTTTTCTCCCATTACTTTTAGCATGCAGAAATTGCTTTTGGTGTATTGTACCTATTGGGCAGCATTTTGAGGGAAAGGAATTGGTCAGAATTCTTAGTGAAGGCTCTGTTTAGTGAGTGATTGTGTTCTTTTCCTGTTCCCATGGTGTATACTCTGAAAAAAAGTGAGCTTTTTGGATTACCTAAATTGAGATCAGAGAAGGGAGATTAATTTCAAATGACTCATGTATGTGTGTGTATGTGTGTGCGTGTTTGGAAAGAGGGACAGTGAGCAAAAATGTGGAAATTGGAGAAGGAAGCTGGATTAGAGAAAAGGAAGCAAATAAAATCTCCTTGTTGACTGAGTTCTTGATTTGATCCTGTTAATGCCCAGTGCTTGCTAAGTCACTTCAGTCATGTCTGACTCTTTGTGACCCTATGGACCTTAGCCAGCCAGGCTCCTCTGTCCATGGGATTCTTCATGCAAGGATACTGGAATGGGTTGCCATGCCCACCTCCGGGGGATCTTCCCGACTCAGGGATTGAACCTATGTCTCCTGCTTTGGCAGGCAAGTTCTTTATCACCGCTGCCACCCGGGAAGCTCCAGTGCATAGTAACTTTTGGTAATTAATCAGATGAGCAAACCATCAGGTTCCTGTCTTAAAATCCTGGATCTTGGAGGGTTCTCCAGAGACCATCTGATTCAAACCTCTGCCTCTAGGAAGGAATCACTGGAAATGTCAAATGAATCAGGCTTTTCTTTCTTTTTTGATACTTGCAGAGGGGAGTCACCCCTGTTATTTATTGCACAATGCAGGACTGTGAACTTGGGGGGCAGAAAATAAAGTCAGATGAGGTCCCTTCCTTTAAAGAACCTACATGCTCTTCCAAGAGAGATGCCTCAAATGCTCATACTCCACCCTCCTCAGAATTTTTTTGGCCTTTAATCTAAAACTGATCTTACTGTTTTTAGACAGCTCTGTCCGTCTTACCTCATTTGGCTTAAACATTCACTTTTTCATACTGTTCGTTACACTTTCATCTATGACTGGTCCTGCTTCAAGGTGATCATATGTTATCAACTCTAAGAGTCCGCTGATTGTAAGATACACATTTGAATTTCATGGAATACTTTAAAAAGGTGAATATCTAAATTGATGAAATAGGTTTTAGAAACACTGGTGGTAGAATCCACAATTTGTGCTGGTTCATTCATTCATTCAACATTTACTCAGCATAAATGATGTTGGATGCTATTTTTGGTGGGGAAGTTCAGAGAATCATTTCAGCCCTGAGTTGAAATTCAAGAAGATAAAGAAAAAAAAATGAAATTGGAGAAAGGAGTTGGATCCTTTTTCCACCATTTCCTAACTTTAGGATCTAGGGGAAGTCCTTTAACTCCTCTGTGGTCTCAGTTCTGAAGTTCAGTTCAGTCACTCAGTCGTGTCTGACTCTTTGCAACCCCATGAACTGTAGCATGCCAGGCCTCCCTGTCTATCACCAACTCCCAGAGTTTCCCCAGACTCATGTCCATTGAGTTGGTGATGCCATCTAACCATCTCATCCTCTGTCATCCCCTTCTCCTCCTGCCTTCAATCTTTCCCAACATCAGGGTCTTTTCAAGTGAGTCAGCTCTTCACATCAGGTGGCCAAAATATTGGAATTTCAGCTTCAAAATCAGTCCTTCCAATGAACACCCAGGACTGATTTCCTTTAGGATGGACTGGTTGGATCTCCTTGCAGTCCTAGGGACTCTCAAGAGTCTTCTCCAACACCACAGTTCAAAAGCATCCATGCTTCTGTGCTCAGCTTTCTATATAGTCCAACTCTCACATCCATACATGACTACTGGAGAAACCATAGCCTTGACTAGATGGACCTTTGTTGGCAAAGTAATGTCTCTGCTTTTGAATATGCTATCTAGGTTGGTCATAACTTTCCTTCCAAGGAGTAAGCATCTTTTAATTTCATGGTTGCAATCACCATCTGCAGTGATTTGGGAGCCCCCAAAAATAAAGTCTGACATTGTTTCCACTGTTTCCCCATCTACTTCCCATGAAATGATGGGGCCAGATGCCATGATCTTCATTTTCTGAATGTTGAGCTTTAAGCCAACTTTTTCACTCTCCTCTTTCACTTTCATCAAGAGGCTCTTTATTTCTTCTTCACTTTCTGCCGTAAGGGTGGTATCATCTGCATATCTGAGGTTATTGATATTTCTCCTGGCAATCTTGATTCCAGCTTGTGCTTCTTCCAGCCCAGTGTTTCTCATGATGTACTCTGCATAGAAGTTAAATAAGCAGGGTGACAATATACAGCCTTGATGTACTCCTTTTCCTATTTGGAACCAGTCTGTTGTTCCATGTCCAGTTCTAACTGTTGCTTCCTGACCTGCATACAGGTTTCTCAAGAGGCAGATCAGGTGGTCTGGTATTCCCATCTCTTTCAGAATTTTCCAGTTTATTGTGATCCACACAGTCAAAGGCTTTGGCATAGTCAATAAAGCAGAAATAGATGTTTTTCTGGAACTCTCTTGCTTTTTCGATGATCCATTAAATGTTGGCAATTTGATCTCTGGTTCCTCTGCCTTTTCTAAAACCAGCTTGAACATCTGGAAGTTCACAGTTCATGTATTGCTGAAGCCTGGCTTGGAGAATGTTGAGCATTACTTACTAGCATGTGAGATGAGTGCAATTATGCGGGAGTTGAGCAATCTTTGGCATTGCCTTTCTTTGGGACTGGAATGAAAACTGACCATTTCCAGTCCTGTGGCCACTGCTGAATTTTCCAAATTTGCTGGCATATTGAGTATAGCACTTTCACAGCATCATCTTTTAGGATTTGAAATAACCCCACTGGAATTCCATCACCTCCACTAGCTTTGTTCGTAGTGATGCTTCCTAAGGCCCACTTGACTCAGTCCTCATCTATACAGTTGGGTTGATAATACCATCCTGTAGTGCGAGTGCGAGGCCTGGTAATAATATCTGAATATCATCCCGCTTAGTCTCTGACACATCATGCAATTCTTATGAGAGTTGCACCCAATAAATATTTGTAAATAGATGATTTATAGGCACATGCTTACTATGCCTGGTCATAAGACAGCGTTGCAATGGTCATTCCTTTTGATGTCTTGATTGCCTTCCCTTTGCTCTAATGGAAGTCCTTCTGTTCCATTTCCAGTGGCAACAGAGCACAGCTGGATACCACCCCTTTGATAAAGTCTGAGGACAGAAGTGGACTCAGCCCTACACACTGCTTTTGCAACTGCAGGGAAATAACACGGCACCTTGGCCATCTGAGGGCCTTGGCACTTGAGGGCCATTTCTCCCAGTGCCCTTTGGCAGACCTGCGTATCTGCTCTTGCCTGATGGCGGGTATGTTCCTGGCCATCAGTGTTACTGATGGGACCAGCTGCCACTGCCATTTGAATATGTTGACCAGCTCCAGCTATTTCCCTGGCATGCTCCAAGCTTGCTTAAAGCCATGCTACAAATTTTGGTCCCTGCCTGGCTGTTTTTCCCCCTTTTCATTTTCCTGGCAGGAGGAGAGGAAGATGGGGTGTGGAAATCCAACCAAATCCATATGCTTGTGATGCATTTGCCCTGAAAGAATAAGAAAGCACTGATGGGAGAGAGCCTCTGGATGACATGGGGGCCACTTTTACAAGCCCCGTGTCAGTCTCTTCATCTCTGCCACCTGCCAGGGTTTGAGAGGATCAAGTTCACGTGGGGACACTGCGCTCTCCTCCTCTCCCCTGTCTTGCTGTCTTCATCCCTCAGACCTTGCTTCCATCTCTGTATCCTCAACAGGAGGTGAGGACAGATGATCAAATCATCCCTTCTCTGCAGCCTATGTGAGGCTGTAGCTGATTATTGCTACCTGTGACCTTCTGTCTCATCTAGAGACAGTTCTGTTTATCATCCACAGCACTCAGGATCCTTGGTTCATGCTGATGCCTCAAGCTCCAGCTCCTTGGGCCTCATGAATGCCCTGACTCCACTGCCTTTTTTATTTTCTCCAGGCTGGTGTTGGTTTCCACATTTCTGATTATTTTTAAGCTCACTTTCGCCTCAGTACTTCCTTGGTATATATTTTAAAGAGCTCTTTATGCGTTGAGTGAGGTTTGGATGAGAGAGGCATGAACTTTTCCTAACTCCAGAAGCTGGGTTCTTTGGCACTTGCCATGATCAGGAGTCATCTTCTCGAACTTTGAAGTGGTCCTCCAGGTATTGTTCTCCGCTTAGATAGCTCAGGAGCTTTGCCAGTGATCAAAAGGCATGGAACCCAGCAATCTCCCATGGTTTTGGCACCAGGGACCAGTTTCAGGGAAGACAGTTTTTCTATGGACGGCGGATGGGAAGGGGATGGTTCAGGTAGTAATGTGTTCAATGATTCAGGAGGTAATGGGAGCGATGGAGAGTGATGGCGAGTGGCAGATGAAACTTTGCTTGCTGCTCACCTCCTGCCATGTGGTCAGGTTCCTAACAGTCCATGGATTGGTGCCGGTTCAAGGCCGGGGGGTTGGGGACCCTTGATGTAACCTTTGACTCAGGCCTCAAGTCCTCGTAGGGTTCTGCATTTGTACACCATTGAGAAGAAGGCACTGGGACCAAGATTGCATCCAAGCTCAAAGGAGCTCCTCATTCTCTAGTCCTGAAATTAAAAGATGCTGATGGAGTTGAGGTAGGGCAAGGTCTACCTGCATATAGGTTCTTCAGGGAACCAGCCATCTGCTCAGAGAGCCTGGAGCTGCCCCTGCATGCCCCGACTCCTAAAGCACTTCTGTGTGAGTCACCTGAAGCCTGGGGCTTCTTCTTCCTGTTACTTGACACACAGAGGTGCTCGCGCCCCATGCTCACCATTCATGCATTCAACAGGGACTTACCATGTGCTGGAAAAGGGCGGGGCCAGGTGGAGAGGAGAAGATACATCGATATAAGCACTGGATGTGCTTACAGTCAGACTAGGGGGACGAAATATACCAGCCTTAAATCACAAGAGAGCAGTGGAGGTGGAAGGCGTCGTCCCTCCTAGCTGTTTGGCTTTGGGCCTGTTGTTTTCATCTGTGACCTTCACTGTCTTGTCCAAAGAGTGGTTGGGAGGATTGCATGTGATAGGATATGTAAGGGACTTTATATACTATAAAGTGTAGTGCAGGTTTGCAGGATTTAAAAAAAATATTTATGTATTTGGCTGCATTGTGTCTTCATTGTGGCACGTGAGATCTTTCATTGCTGTGCGTGGACTCTAGATGGGGCACGTGGGCTTAGTTGCTCTGAAGTATGTGAAAGTCTTAGTTCCCTGATCAGGTATGGATTCCGTGGCCCTTTGCATTGGATGGCAGATTCTTAACCACTGGACCACCAGGGAAGTCCCAGATTTTCAGTACTGTTGATTATAACTACAAAGTTTCAGTACAGTGCAGAGGAACTCAGTTACAGGATATAACAGATGAGGGATGAAGACATATGTCTGCCCATGGTGCTCATGGCTGGTGTGGAGTCCAAGGAAGGAATGATTTGGTTGGAGGGATGGGCTGGACTTGGGGAAGGAATTTGTTAATGGTCTCACATCGGAGAAGGAAATAGCAATCCACTCCAGTATTCTTGCCTGGAGAATCCCATGGATGGAGAAGCCTAGTAGGTTACAGTCCACGGGGTTGCAAAGAGTCGGACACGACTGAGTGACTTCACCTCATGGAGCCTGGGCATGCCTAAGCATCTTTACCTTTAATCAGGCTGGCTCTATACCCCAGAAGAACTGGCTGACTGCAGATTCTGGGGTGTCCCAAAGCTGGTGTTGGTCTGCTGGTGAGTGATGCTGGGTCTTGAGATTGTTGGCTGAGGGGTCCAAGGTGTCTTGGAGCTGATGTCAGCCTGCTGGTGGGTGGGACTAGGGCCCACGGTGTCCCAGAACTAGAGCTGGTCCTCCGGTGAATAGAGTCAGATCTTGGGCTCTCTGGCTGCAGGGCCTTGGCAATCCCAGGGCTGTTGTTGGCCTGTTGGTGGGTGGGATTAGTGATGCGGCTGGTTCCTGATATACCAGGCTGTGGAGTCCAGGGTGTTCCAAAACTTGTCTTGGTCTCTGATCAGGGGCTGAATCTCAGGCTGAGTGAGGGGCCCAAGGTGTTGCTGAGCCTCTGTTGGCATGCTGGTGGGTGGGGGCTGGGGCCCAGGAGGTCTTGGGGCTGGTGCCAGTCTGCTGATGGGTGGCCTGGGTCCTGATAGGGTGGGCTTCAGCCTGTGGTGGTCCTGGGGCTGGTTGGAGAGGCCAGATTCCGGGGCTAGTGCTGGCCCACTGGTGGGTGGACCTAGGTCCTGGAGTCTCTGGTTGTGGGGCTTGGAGGTCCCAGAACTGCTATGGGACAGCTAATGTGTGAGGCTAGTCCCTGTGGCTGGTTTTGGCCCACTGGTGGGTGGCTCAGAGCCCAGGGGTGCTGGAGCTGGTGTAAAGTAACTGGTGTGCGGGACCGAAGCCCAGATGGTCCCGAGGCCAGTGCCAGCTCACTGGTGGGCAGAATCAGGTTCTGGGGACTGCATAGTTCTGGGGATCCTAGGGCCTGAACCAGTGTGCTGGTGTGTGGGACTAGGTTCTGGGACACCCATAAGGCAGGGCTAGGTTCTGGGGTTGCTCTAATCTCAGAGGGTCTTAAGGCAGCCAGTTTGCTGGTGGGTGGGCGGCATCCCCACTCAGCTTGTTGCTTGGCTTGGCCTGAGGCTCCCAGTACTGTTTCCAGCAGACTGGTTCGGAGGCCAGGTACTGGCGCTAATGAACCAGAGGGAGGATTCCAGAATACTCTTGCCAGCTCCAGGGTGTTCGTGATACAAAGAACTCCCCAAATTGGCTGCCACCAGTGTCTGGGTCCCCACGATGAGCTCTATCACCTCCCGCCTTTCCAGGAGGCTCTCCAAGATCATCGGGGGCTCTGACCCAGGCTCCTTTCAAATGACTGCTTCTGCCCTGGGTCCCTGAGTGGGTGGGATTTTGTGTGTATCATGTAAGAGTGGAGCCTCTATTTCCCACAGCCCTCTGGCTCTCCTGGAAGTCAGCCCTGAGTGTGTAAGTGTTAGTTGCTCAGTCGTGTCCGATTCTTTGCCACCCCATGGACTGTAGCCCAGCCCTGCTGACCTTCAAAGCCAAATATTCTGGGGGCTTGTCTTTCCAATGCAGGACCCCCAGGCTGGAGAACCTGATGTGGGTCTCAGGTCCCTCACTCCTTAGGAAGAACTTCTGCAGTTGTAATTATCCTCCTGTTTGGCTTCCCTGGTTGCTCAGATGGTAAAGAATCTGCCTGCCATGTGGAAGACCTGAGTTAGAGCCCTGGGTTGGAAATGTCCCCTGGAGGAGGAAATGGCAACCCACTCCAGTATTCTTGCCTGGAGACTTTCACGGACAGAGGAGCCCGGCGGGCTGCAGTCCGTGGAGTTGCAAAGAGTCAGACATGACTGAGCGAGTTGGTGTTATGTTCTGTCCCCTTTGTAGGTTACCTACTGAGGGGGTGGGACTTGACTCTTCAGTGTCTCTGCCCCTCCTAGCCATGTCAGTTTGGTCCCTTCTTTCTCTCTTTAGTTGTTGATGATCTTTCCTGCTAGGTTCTGGTCTTTCTCGTCAGTAGCTGCTCTGTGAATTGTTGTAATTTTGTTGTGCTCGTGGGAACAGGTGAACACAGAATCTTCCTACTCTGTCATCTTGGCCGTGCCATCTGACAGTCTAACTCAGTAAATGAAAAGCCAGTGGGGTAAAATGGGATAAAATACCTCTTCTTCCTTTAAATAGCTGTCCTTCCTTTAGCTCCATTCCTTTTGGTAATGAGCATATCTTTATGTGTTGTTATTAGTCTCTCAGTCGTGTCCGACTCTTTGTGATCCCATGGACTGTAGCCTGCCAGGCTCCTCTTTCCTTGGGATCATTCTCATTCTCCAGGGGATCTTCCTGACTCAGGGATTGAATTCATGTCTCCTGCATTAACAGGCAGGTTCTTTACCACTGAACCACCAGGGAAGCCCGTATCTTTATGTATCACATAGTAATCTTGATCAGTTGTATGCAATTTATGAATCTGTGTGAATATCAAACGTATTGAATTCTTTCTTGCCATTTTTATGCTCTGCATTAACACGGTATATTTCACTATATTTCAGTGGTCCTTAGGTTTCCATCTTTCTTTCAAGATTGGTTGTGGTTTAAAAAAAAAAACAATATATAAGAATGAAAATGAAAACAGTGTAAAATGGCCAGAACTGCTAGGTGATAAATGGCTGGAGGCCAAAGCCTGAGCATGTGTCTCTAGTCACCGTGGGACATGTTCTTGGAAGCTCTCAGGCTGCTCGTTAATAAACAGAAAACGTCTAAATAATTATTTTATGGATTGCTTCTTTACAAATGAAAATTGGAACAGAGGCCATTACTACCTTTTTTGATGTGAATGAGTTTTATAAACCATTGAGTGGAGAATTCCGCTTTAGCTGATCCTTAGAGTCCCTTTCACAATTTTAGTAAAATATTAGAAAAATAAATCATAATACTTTGTAAACTGGGAGGCTCAAGTCTGCATTATCCTCCACCGCGTTACCCAAGAAATACATGTCAGGGTTAAAGTGCAGGCTTGAAATCGGGCTGCTCTGAGTTGGCGCTGGATTCTTTTCTCGTTAGCTGGGTGATCTTACACAAGTTATTCAATTTCTCTGAGCTGTGCTCAGCTCATGCAAAGAAGAGGGACGGGCCAAGTAACCACCTCATGGGGTTACTGTCAGGACTTAGCACCCATTAAACAAACGCTTGTTAAGCCACATGCCAGACTCATTCTAGGCACTAAGGGAACAATGGTGAATAGGACCGAAAAAGTCTGCCCTTGGGAAGCTTACATTCTAGCAGTGTGTGCGTGCACGCTCATCATTTCCGACTCTTTGCAACCCCATGGACTATAGCTTGCCAGCCTCCTCTGTCCATGGGATTCTCCAGGCAAGAATACTGGAGTGGGTTGCCATTTCCTCCTCCAGGGGATTCTCCCAGCTGAGGGATCGAACCCACGCCTCATGTGTCTCCTGCACTGGCAGGCGGATTCTTTACCAGTGAGCCACCTGGGAAGCACAGTCTATCAGTGGAGATGAACAAAAACACGAATCAGTTTAGAAAACCGTGTTAAGTCATGTTAAGTGTTATGAAGAGAAGTGTAGCGAGGGCAGAGGTCAGGTGCCCTTTGGGGTGGGGTGAACCCAGGAGGCCTTTCTAAGGAGGTGGCATTGGAGAAGAAACAGAAGAAGTGATGACATGAATGTGAGAGGGTGAAGGTGGGGTTCCAGCCACAGCAAAGGTCCCGAGGTGCGAGCTGGTGCCGCGTGTTTGAGGGACAGTAAGGACTCATGAGCTGGAGCCAAGAAAAAGAGAACAGCAGGAGAAAAAAAAACTGGATTTGTTCCAAGAGGGTCAGGGGCTTCGACCAGATCACATGGGACCTAGCAGATCATGTAAATAAACGGAGGTCTCATCATGTGTGCATGAGGAGGCATGGCTGCTAATAGAAGTCCACCCCTCCCCCACCCCCGAAGGAAATACACAAAGCAGTAGGAAGACGAAGGTCCGAACATGCCTTTAGTATTTCTCCTGGATTCTGAAGGTGATCCTGTTGAAGCTGTGGTTTCTGGAAGCTCAGTTTCTTCCTGCTTTGTTTTTCTTTCTTCAACTTAACTTTCTCAGCTTTGACTTCTTGCCTTCCTGACTTTCCTTTTATAAAATTATTGTACTTTAGTTTGGCTGCGCTGGGTCTAACCCACCCCAGTATTCTTGCCTGGAGAATCCCAGGGACGGGGAAGCCTGGTGGGCTGTCTATGGGGTCGCACAGAGTCGGACACGACTGAAGTGACTTAGCAGCAGCAGCAGCAGCTGGGTCTTCACTGCCGCACTTCAGCTCTTGGTTGCATTGCACTGGCCTCCCTTGTTGCAGCACGCAGGCTTAGTTAGCTGCGTTGGGTCTTAGTTGCAGCACATGGGGTCGTCCTTGTGTCATGCGTGATGTTTTGTTGCAGCGCTTAGACTCTCTAGTTATGGTACGTGGGCTTAGTTGCTATGTGGCTTGTGGGATCTTATTTCCCTAATCAGGGATGGAACCTGAGTCCCCTGCATTGGAAGATGGGGTCTTAACCACTGGACCACCAGGGAAATCCCCTTCCTGACTTTTCCACCTGCCACTTGCACCTCCCCTCTCTGGCTGCCCCAGGAATGGACGCCTTGCACATCTGGTCCTGGGTCCTCTTGGCTCTCTGGTCCCATTTGCCCCTCTGAACACATCTGCTATGTGCCTGTGATGGACAGCGTCAGCTCTGCCCACTCCGTCTCTAGTCCTGCATCCTGCCATCCTGGCCCCACAGCTTCCCTCGCTCCGTAGACTGCTCTTTATTTGGAAACCTGTAAATGAGAGGACTTAGCAAGGGGGAGGGAGGCACTGGACAGAAGCGGCTCAGGAGAGCATTGGAGACCCCGGGCGCTCTGATTCCAAGGAGTCCTCTTCTCCTGCTGGAACTTCGGGGCAGCTCCCATCCCGCTGGCCGGCATCTGTGTTGTCTCCTAATGTCAGGACTGGAGCCAAGCCCCATTTTCTCAGCCACCATGAGCCCAGCCCCTTTTTACTGGACTTTCTGGATTTCCCTCATATAAGCAAAATTTTCTTTCCAGAAGGGGCCCTTTCTTTGGCCTCCCCTGGAGGGCTGAGAACTCAGAGTCTTCTGGCCTCGAGTTGTTGATCACAGGAGCCAGCCACGGTGTCTGCCAGCCTGTGCCTGGCAAAGGGGTCGGTGGCTTGGGTCCTGCTGTCGGCTTTGGCAGAAGGGTGATGATCTGACTGTTCTTCCCAACCTGGGGTCCCGCACACAGGGTTCAGGCTGACAATGAGAAGGCAGGTCGAGAGAGAGTCCGGGGGAACTGTCATCCTGTGACTGGTAGGGAGGGTCCTTTCTCATGGACATGTCTGTACCCACAGGAGAGAAGGGCCACGTGCTTGCAGTCCTGAGGAAAGAAACCCATCAACACTAGTTTTAAATAAATATCAACTATGTCTGAAAAGTGCAAGTGTTAGTCACTTGGTCGTGTCTGACTGTTTGCGACCCCCTGGACGGTAGCCCACGAGGCTCCTCCGTCCATGGGATTCTCCAGGCAAGAATCCTGGAGTGGGTTGCCATTCCCTTCTCTGGGGGATCGTCCCAACCCAGGGGTTGTACTTGGGTGTCCTGCATTGAGTCACCATTTAAACCAAACAGAAGGTGACTGGAAGGACCCCAACACCTTCAACCGTTTTGCACCTCTGAATCCAATCTTAACACTGATTTTTAACTCACCTTGTAAGGTTTTGTGAGCATGAAATGAGATGCTGTCAAGCACTTAATTTAGGGTTTGGCCCGTGGTCCCCACCACGTGAATATCCCTTCCCTTGCTCTCCTGACCCCTCATCAACCACATTATCTCTAGGCCGAGGTACAGGAGAGGACGCTGGCAGTTCAGGAGGCAAAACTATGCTGGCCACATCTCTGGGTTTCATCTGGGAGAGGCTTTCGTGGGCTGCCTGGCTGCTTCTGTAGGAGGAAGTTCTAGGCCGACTTCCAGAGAGTCAGCAGTGGTGAACTTTAATTAAGGGCTCAGAACATTCTTTCTGTCCCTGTACCTGCCCACGGTCCTGCTCGGGGTACCTGAACCTGTGTGCCTTTAACCCACCTCAAGGGGCAGGGAAAGCCTGAGCACTTTTTGTCAGACCAAGAAGGAGGGTGCCCCACCTGCCGCTGTGTCCGATGATGTGGGCTTGGCAGGAGCTGAGAGCAGTACGTTACCCCTCCGGCTAGCACAGCTATCTCCTGATACCCATCTCCTGCCCCAGTCTGAGCTCCTGAGGATGGTGCAGCCATCACATGGCCTAGGCCACCGCCTCAGGGACCCTGCCGAATGCTGACTTTGGTCTCGGGCTGGCCACTTTGGTCGGGAAGCCTTGTCTTTGTTTGGCCTTCTGAGCTGCCCTCAGATGACAGCTCCCCTTTCAGGGCTGCTGGACAGTCTGAGCCTGAATGATGATGCCTGACGTGGGTTACTTGCTTTCTGGCTTGAAGGCAAGAGAATGGGTAAGATGCCCTTCAGGGAGTCTGTTGGCCTGTGGGTTATAGGGCATGTGGTGTCTTGAGCCATTTCAAAACCAAAGTATAATATATGGACAGAAAGGTGTATGCACAAAAAAGTATACAACTCTCTGAATTTTTGAAAACTGAACACACCCTTATACCCATTACCAGATCAAGGAAGAACATTATAAATTAGTCCCCCACATATGAACCTTCAAGATGCAAACTCTCAAACATGCGAAAGCGCTTTCACATGTCCATCGACATCAGGTGTGAGTGAACTGGCAGCTTGCCCTCCATCTCCTGTTGTTGACCATCCTTCAGCCCCATCATCTCTCTGCTCCTCTCCCTCCTCCAGTCAGTAACTCTTCTTGCCTGGTCACTTGATGCCAGCCCCTGTGTGCCAGCTGTTGTACTGGACTATTGTACTTTTCAAGATATTGTACCTTGGGATTAAAAATGTTTTCTTTACTTTTGTGTCTATTTTTTATGTGTTATTTGTGTGAACAGTATTATAAACCTATTACAGTATAGCACTCTATTGCTGACTGTGTTAGTTGGGTACCTAGGCTAAATTTTTGGACTTAGGAAAAGTGCTCTCGGAACAGAACTCGTTGGTATGTAGGGAACTTACCGTATTAACACCTGAAGTCCCCCCACCCTCACCCATTTCCCTTCTGGTCGCTGCCTTCCTCGGGCTAATAACCATCTGTATTTAACACAGTTATTTTGCTTTTGAACCTTAAAGAAATGGAATTGTACTGTGTAATAATTTCTGTGTACCTGTCTTCTTTTGTTCAGAGGGTGTGTGTTGTCCATGTGGTTGTGCACTCTTATATTTTGTCCGTTCTCCTTGTTGTATAATATTCTTTGGGGCAAATGTGTCAGAACATATTTATCCATTCTCTTGCTTTGGGCCATCTGGGTAGTTCCCAGTTTTGCGGGGGAGTGTTATGAACAGTGCTGGGCTTCCCAGATGGCGCTAGTGGTAAAGACCCTACCTGCCAATGCAGAGACATAAGAGACACGGGTTCCATCTCTGGGTCAGGAAGACCCCCTGGAGAAGGAAATGGCCACCCACTCCAGTGTTGTTGCCTGGAGAATCCCATGGACAGAGGAGTCTGGCGGGCTACAACCCACAGGGTCACAAAGAGTCGGACACAACTGAAGTGACTTAGCACGCACGTACACACACACACACACACACACACATTTGAATCACTTTGCTGTACCCACAGGGTCACAAAGAGTCGGACACAACTGAAGTGACTTAGCATGCACACACACACACACACACACACACACACACACACACTTGAATCACTTTGCTGTACCCACAGGGTCACAAAGAGTCAGACACAACTGAAGTGACTTAGCACGCACGTACACACACACACACACACACACACACACACACATTTGAATCACTTTGCTGTACCCCTGAAACTAAAACAACATTGTAAATCAGCTATACTTCAGTAAGAACAATTCTGGATGAATTTAAAAAAACCTTTCTTATTATAGTCCCAAATATTCAGTGCTATAAATTTCTAAGTATTACTGGCTTTCTAAGTGTAATGGCATCCCACAAATTTTGATATGTGTGTTTTTGTTTTTAACTCAGTCAAAAATATTTTCTCATTTCCTTTGTGATTTCTTCTTTGACCTCTGGGTTACGTAGAAAGATATTATTTAATTTCCGAATATTTGGGGATTTTTCCAGACATCTTTCTGCTGTTTAATTTAGCTGTGTTCATAGTAAAACATTTTTACTATTTCATTTTTTAAAAAATTTGTTAGATTTGTTTCACGATTCAAGATATGGTTCTTGGTGACGATGTATTACGAAGAATGTGTTTTTCGTTGTTGTTTGATGGTGTGTTATATAGATATCAGTTTGGTCAAGTTGGTTTGAAGTGACTGTTGTATCCTTATTGCTGTTTTTTGTACTTGCTTTGTCAACTACTAAAGAGAAGTGTTGAAGTCTCTTATTTATACAGGAAGATATATGTGTTTATCCTTCTAGTTCAATTCTGTTTTTTTTTTTCCTTCAGTTTTTGTTGCTATGGACCATTTTTCAAGTAATTATGGAATTTGTTACAATATTGCTTCTGTTTTATGTTTTGGTTTTTTGGCTGAGGCACAAGGAATCTTAGCTCCCTGACCAAAGATTGAAGCTGCAGCCCCTGCATTGAAAGGTGAAGTCTTAACCACTGAACCGCCAGGGAAATCCTTGGTTCTCAGTTTTTATTGCATGTTTTTTGATGTACGCATTTGACATAGTATTTTAGTGTATGTATCAATATTTAGGATTATTTGGTCTTCTTAATGAATTGATCACTTTATGATTATTTGATCATCCCTTTTATACCTCAGCCTTCTTTTCATTAGTATTGGCATGGTATGTCTTTTTCCATTCCTTTGCTTTCATTCTGTAAATGCCCTTATATTTCATGTGGGTTTCTTATACATTTATATTTAATGTAATCATTTACATTATTTGCATTTTAAATCTACCATATCACTATTTGTTTTTACTTGTTCTGTATGTCCTTTTCCCCCTGTTTTTCCTCTTTTCATGCCATCTTTTGAAATCTTATAATTTCATTTTACCTCCAGTATCAGCCATTTAAAAAACTTAGTGGTTGCTCCAGGGTTTACAAAATACGTCATTAATGTATCATATTTTTCTTTCAAGCAATATATACTACTTCAACATAGAGCATAAGAGCCTTACAACAGCACACCTCAGTTTCCTCCCTCAATTTCCTCCTTCCTATGTTTTGTGCTACTACTACATTTCACTTTAATGTCTGTTGTGAACACCACAAAATGTTGTAACTGGTCTTGTTCTATGCCAATGTTTCTCAAACTTTTTTCCCCATTGTTTCTTTCCTAAGGCACTTTGTAGACATTATTTTTTTTCTTGAATTTCCTCTTCACGGTTAAAATACTACAGATGTACTATACATCAGTTTATGTTCTTTGGCCTTCTGGAGGCCTTAAAACTAACTGTAATAACTAAGATAGTTTTTGGCTTCCAAAGAACCAGTTTTGTCCCCTTGGAGACAATTTTGCCCCCATTGAGAATGATATTTTAGACAGTGAATTACCTTTTAAAAAGATAAAAAATAAGAATGTCTTTACATTTACCATTATTTTTTTACTATTTCTGGCACTCTCACATGAAAGATCTGTATACCTAGATTTTTAACTTAAGAACTTCCTTCCACGTTTCTGGTTGTGCAGATCTGTTGGCAGTGAATTCCCTCAGCCTTTGCTTGCTGAAATAGTTTTCATTTTGTCTCATTTTTGAAAGCTGCTTTCTTTCTGTATAGTATTCTGGATTGACTGTTGTTTTTTTTTCCCCATACTTTAAAGTTGCCACTCTCTTATCTTATGGCCTGCATAGTTTCTGCCAAGAACTTGTCTATAAATCTCACCTTTGTTCCTTTGTACCTAATACCCTCCTTTCCTCATTCCTCCCACCCCTGCCACTCCGGTATTCTTCCCTGGTGGCTCAGCAGTCAAGAATCTGCCTGCAATGCAGGAGCCATAGGACACATGGGTTCAATCCCTGAAGGAGGGCATGGCAGCCGACTCCAGTATTCTTGCCTGGAGAATCTCCGTGGACAAAGGAGCCTGGTGGGCTACAGTCCTTAGGGCTGCAAAGAGTTGGACATGACTGAAGCAACTTAGCATGCACACACTACCGCTCCAACTTAAAGGCGTCTTTCTTCCTATCTTTGCTTTTCAGAAGTTTCATTATGATGTGTCTAAGTGTGTGAAGTTTTATTTTTATTTTTTGACCTGTTTGCTTGGGGTTCCTTGGAGTTCTTGGATCTTTTATTATTTTTGTTGGATCTTTGGATTCTCTTGGATCTTTGTTATTTTTGATTAATTTTGGAAAATTCTTAATCATAATCCGTGGAGATACTCCTTCTATCCTGTTTCTCTTACTCCTCTGGGACTTCAGTTACATATATGATACCTTCTTTGATACTGCCTGTAGCCCTTGATCAATAGATTCTATTTTCTTCTTTATTGTTTGTATCTTAGTTTGGATAGTATTCATTGACTTATATGCAAGTTTATTGAGTCTTTCCTCAGTTGCATTCAGTCACCTGCTAAGACACTGTAATGAAAACCTTTTTCATATCTGATAAAATATTTTTGCCCTAGTATTTCCATGTTACACTCTTGTGTTTCTGTCTCTCTGTGGATATTTCCAATTTTTTCTTTTGTATTAGATTCTTCCTTAGTGTATTATTATAGTTATTTTAAAGTCCCTGTACGGGACATCCCTAGTGGTCCAGTGGTTAAGATTTCACCTTCCATTGCAGGGGGTGCAGGTTCAATCCCTGGTTGGGGACTTAAGATCCCATAGGCCTCATGGGCAAAAATCAAAACATACAACAGAAGCAATATTGTCACAAATTTAATAAAATTTTAAAAATGGTTCACATCAGGAAAAAAAAAAAAAGAGAAAGAGAGAGAAAATCCCTGTGTGATATTTATGGCATCAAGATCAACTTTGGTTTTATTGATTTCTTCATTTCTTGACAGTACATTTTTCATGTTTCTCAAGCTTTAAAAAAAACTAACCTTCATCTATTTTTATTTATTTGGCTGCGCCAGGTCTTAGTTGCAGCATGTATGCTCTAGTTCCCTGACCAGGGATCGAACCCAAGCCCCCTGCATTAGGAATGTGGAGTCTCAACGGCTGGACCACCAAGGAAGTCCCTCTCGAGATTTTTTTCTCAATTCTGGACACTGTGTTTTAAAGGACAGTAGAGACTGAAGTACATGGTATTTATGCCCAGAAATGGGCTTATACCTCTCTGTCAGGCCTTTAGTAGGGGAGTGGGGTCAGGCCAGTCATTGCTGCTGGAGTCACTCAGCACACCATGGACTTCAGATTCCTTCAGTGGTGGGATTCTGTGATTGTGCCTCCTGGGGGTTGTCGTCAGTGTTCGTCACCAAGCCGTGTCCAGCTCTCTGTGACCCCATGAACTGCAGCACGCCAGGCTTCCCTGTCCTTCACTATCTCCTTGAGTTTGCTCCAGCTCATGTCCATTGAGTCAGTGATGCTATCTAACCATCTTATCCTCTGTCTCCCCTTGCTCCTCTTGTCCTCAATCTTTCTCAGCACGAGTGAGCTCTTTTCCAATGAGTTGGCTCTTCACATCGGGTGGCCAGAGTATTGGAGCTTCAACTTCAGCATCAGCCCTTCCAATGAAATATTTAGGGTTGATTTTCCTTAGGATTGACTGGTTAGATCTCCTTGCTGTCCAAGGGATTCTCAAAAGTCTTCTCTGGCATCCCAGTTTGAAAGCATCAGTTCTTCGGCACTCAGCCTTCTTTATGGTCCAACTCTCAGACCCATTGTAGGGCACTGGAAATTGGTCCTCATGGTTCCCTTTCAGCCCTTTGCCCCATGGAGTCTCTCTCCTGCCCCTCCCCGGCATCCGACTGCTGATTTTTGGTTTAAAAGAAAGATGGTTCAGGGAGATGGGTGGGCTTTCTTGCCTGTATGCATCTAAGGGCTCTCTCTGGCTCCTTTGTTGCCTACAGTCCTTCTCATGAGAAACCTGCTGGTCTTCCCATAGGATCTTGCAAATGAATACAACCTCCTCTTGTGTCTGGAGTGCCCAGTTATTCAATATGTCATGCTGACCTCCGCTCAGCTTCCAGTGTCTTAAAAATTTTTAGCTGTTTCTTCTTACTCACTTTATGGGACTGCCTTTCTGTCTCATGCTCAACAAAACTGTTGTGAGTCCATTTTTCCTTGGAGGAGCTTGTCATTTTAAAAAAGTGTGGCTCGTCTGGTTACCTTGCAACCTCTACTCTCTGATGGGGTCATGAAAAGTTTTGATTCACAGGTTATCTAGCTTTCTTTTATTGTTGGGATGAAACCTACATTTCCTGGCAGTTGTCTACATCCTAAGTGGAAGCAGTGCTCTACTGCTGCTGCTGCTGCTGCTAAGTTGCTTCAGTCATGTCCAACTCGTGCGACCCCATAGACAGCAGCCCACCAGGCTCCCCCGTCCCTGGGATTCTCCAGGCAAGAACACTGGAGTGGGTTGCCATTTCCCTCTCCAATGCATGAAAGTGAAAAGTGAAAGTGAAGCCGCTCAGTTGTGTCTGACTCGTGACCCCATGGACTGCAGCCCACCAGGCTCCTTCATCCATGGGATTTTCCAGGCAAGAGTACTGGAGTGGGGTGCCATTGCCTTTGATAAATAAGTTTTATTTGTTCTCCTTACCCTCTAGTCCTTAGATCAAAAGGTGAGCTGAGCTCCTATTTCCCTCCTGTGTTTTATGTCAGAGGCTCCTGAGAAATAAAATATACTTCTCCTCTGTGGATTGTGTTTCCTCATCAAGCATCCGTAATCAATACTCATCTAAGGGAAAACCCCTTTTTAGAGACTGACTGTGGTCATTTATTAACCGTGTGATCTGGGGAACAAAAAGATATGGATGATACCTTTTCTTTCAAAAAGAAACCACTGTTTATAAAAAAGGAATTCATGAAGAAACAGAGTTAAAAAAATGCAGAAGGATTAAAAAAATAAAGCAATAAAACCACCAGTAGTCCCATCAGCCAAAGAAACCATGACCCATATTTTATCTAATTTCTTCCAGTTATTTTTCTATGACTGTATTTATATTGGTTTGTATACATCAGTGTGTGTGTGTGTTTGTGTGTCTGTGTGTGTCAGTCATATTTGACTCTCTGTGACCCCATGGACTGAAGGCCACTAGGCTCCTCTGTCCCTGGAATTTTCCAGGCAAGAATACTGGAGTGGGTTGCCATGCCCTTCTCCAGAGGATCTTCCCAACCTAGGGACTGAACCCAGGTCTCCTGCATTGCAGGCAGATTCTTTACTGTCTGAACCACCAGGGAAGCCCATACATCAGGATGTATGCCCCCGGATTTGTGTGTTTTATCCAGATAAGCAGTTTCAAAAAGGTGTGTTTTTCTGTGGGTTGAGTGCTATGGCATTCATGGAATTCTGATATGTTATTCATGTGTGTCTGGTAAAGATGCCAAAATATATGACCTATTCTCAGTTTGTTCTTAGGCCTGGATTCCTCTGTGTAACTTCTTTCCATGAACAGGCGTGCGTATGCGATTCTAAGGGAATGCGATTCATTTCAGAAAAGACCAGTTGTTGATTCCTTGCGCTGAGGTCCACCCCCCCACCTTCCCCAGATAACCTCCGTCCCTTTGCATTTGTGCCGACCTGTTGTCAGGTTTAGAGCAAACAGAAAGAAGGAAAGTCTATGATCTTCTTAGTGTATGTTGCATTTTCTTCTTTTTTCCAGAAAGTATTTTGGAGAAAAGATCGGACTGTATTTTGCCTGGCTGGGATTATATACATCCTTCCTCATCCCGTCGTCTGTCATTGGGATCATCGTGTTTCTTTACGGATGTGCAACCATCGAAGAAGATATTCCCAGGTGAGCTGACTTTAAAGGCGAAGGCTCAGTTCCCACGTGTCAGTCGTTCAGAGTGTCATCCCAGTTGCGAGGACATCGTACATTTCACACGTATCCCTCCAGAGCCCCATCCTGTGTCCTCCTTCCCACTTCCCTTCCTTCTCTCCTGAGAGAGCAGGAAGCATTGGATTCTGAGAAGGGCTCAGAGCCACGCTGAGTGTGGCCGCTTCCTTTCCTGATCAAACTCTTCTCCAGGACCAGGGTCTGATTGGGCAGATGGAAGATAACTGGTGAGAAAAGAAACCATGCCTGGGAAAAGCTTTTTCCCCCTCAATTTTGTGGCATTTTTCTTTCATTTCCCAGACATACCAAGGCAGCAAGTGTTGAGTGGTGTTGGGTAAAGATGGCATCTATGTGGCCAGATACTGCTGGAATAAAATGCTATGAGCTTGAGGACACCTCAGCCCTGGCTCTGGGAGTCAGAGACTACAGGAGGTGACAGGGGGCTCTTGGAGATCCAAGAGATGGAACAAAGGCTGGTCCTGATGAGGAAAAGAGATCCTACAAAAAAATGGACACTCAACAAAAGAACATCCTTTAGGGTGGACTGTTTTACATATTAGCCGTGAAACGGGGTTCCTTGCTCCTTGACTTTCCATTTCCTCGGCTGTAAAATGGCAGTACTAACACCTGCCTCATGGTGGTATCCTGAGGATTAAAGGAGACAGTGTCTGGCAGCCAGGAAAGTATTCATAAACAATTCTTCAATGAACCAACATAGGCAGAAATAGAGCACAGGGAACAGAAGAGACACTTAGCCAATGTTTAGAGTTTAAAGCTCTTGGCACCTCCAGAACTGTCCTGGCAAACTGAAGCATCATTTGTGTATTTTAATACTCTTGCAGTTGCAAGTGATAGAAATGCATGGGAACTAGCATGAGCAAAAAAGGGAATTTATCCTCAGGGTTCGGTGGGGAGACCTCGGCGGATCCAGTGGCTGGCACGTGGCTCACCCAGAGGACCGTGGAAATAGGGATTCCGTCTATTTACTGGCTGTCTCTGATTCTTTCAAGTATTTCTTGTTTTACTACAGAGTTTCTCCATAGGATGTGAATGTTGCTGCTAGTAGCTCACGGGGTGTCACATTTTAAGAGCTTTATATGTGATTGATCCTAAGTGAAAAAGTCCTGTCGACTCTTTGGCTTAAGTGAAGGCTGTCGACCAGCCGGTCATGTTTGGGGTGGGGGGGGGCAGGCTGACACCGTGCCATGGGGATTCTCCTTCAATAGCCCGGGAGATGGGGGCACTGGGCAGCCTGCAGGTGTCCACTGCAGTGGCGGGTGGTGATGGGGAAGTCAGGACCTCCTGAAGAAACAGGGAGAGCTGGGCTGTTTGAGGATAGCATGGTAAGTGGTAAGGACCAGGTGGCTCTGGCTTCTGTGTCACTCTGTAGAAAAGCTCTTGCGAATTAGCAAAACTGGCGATGACCTGTATGTAGTTAGAATAAAGCTAAATACCTTAGTATAAGCACAAGGATTTGAATATTTTTGTGTATAGAACCCTGTCATCATCCATCCAGGATTCTTGACTGGAATTCTGGGACCTTTGAGCTATGTTTTCAGGGCTCTGCCGTCCACAGCATAAAGGAAGAAGGTATGTGTGTGTGTGTGTGTGTGTGTGTGTGCACGTGTGTGTGTGTGCACGTATATGCTCAGTCGTGTCTGACTCTTTGCCACCCCATGGACTGTAGCCCACCAGACTCCTCTGTCCATGGGATTCTCCAGGCAAGAAAACTGGAGTGGGTTGCCATTTCCTACTCCAGGGGATCCTCCCGACCTGGGGATGAAACCCATATCTCCTGCACTGGTGGGCGGGTTCTTTACCACTGCGCCACTTGGGAAGTCCAAAGGAAGAAGGAATACACACTGCATTCCTAGTGTGAGCTGCACCAGTGCTGATGGTTTTATGTGCTCTGTCTTCGATCCTGAAGCGATCGATGTTGTCAACAATAGGTGTTCTTATTCTCACCTCAGAGACATGGAGGCATGGTCTCCATGGAGAAGCAAGGTCACCTAACTTGTCCAACTTCAGCAAGTCATAGTTGTCAGGGTTGGGATTTTTTTTAAAAAACATTAGCCCCTGGTTCTGACCCAGATCAGTGAAATCACATTGATGTTTTATTCATTTACTTTTTACCCATGCCCCTTGGCATGTGGAATCTTAGTTCCTTGACCAGGGATCGAACCCACAGCCCCTGTAGTGGAAGCGTGGAGTCTCAACCACTGAACTGCCAGGGAAGTCCACCATGGTTGAGATTTGACCTCTATTGCCTCCTGGCTTTCCAGGTGACTCAGTGGTAAAGAACCCGCCTGCCAATGCAGGAGACTCAGGAAATGCAATTTTAATCTCTCGATTGGGAGGATCCCCTGGAGTAGGAAATGGTTACACACTCCAGTATTCTTGCCTGAGAAATCCCATGGACAGAGGAGCCTGGTGGGCTACAGTCCATGGTGTTGAAAAGAGTCGGACATGATTAAGCAGCTGAGCACATAGGCACACGCCTCCTGTTCCAAAGCCTTTGCTTTCCCCAGTAATATGTGGCGTCTTCCCCAGGGCTCTGACCCTCCTTGGCAGCCCAGGAGCTCTAGCCAGCCCTGCCTGGTGCCTTCTCAGAGAACACAGCTCCATTGCCCCATTATGATTGCTGGGGATTGGGGTCTCAGGTTGATCTGAACTGGAGGACTCATCCCATGCACTGAGGACCAACAGCTCGGCGGGTAGAGAGTCCATGTGCTGGTTGATATCAGGACTTGGGACTTGTGCCCTGGTTCCCCACATGGGAACCCGTGTGACAGTGGCCAGGGCAGCTGGAAGGGACCATGGTCTACACATGCTACAAAGGCGTGTACCTACGCACACATTTGGGCTCTCATGTGTGTGCAGGTATACATGCTTGTACAATAAGATCATCATCATTGCAGATACATCACAATGCCTGTCGACTGTGTGATGTCTTATAAACGATGGATAGCAGTCCATTGGTGGATTATAGAACCAATTTAATGGTTATCTTTTAAATGAACTAGAATAAGGGTCTTCCCTGGTGATCCAGTGGCTAAGACTCCAATCTCCCAATACAGGGGGCCTGGATTTGATCCCTGGTTTGGGAACTAGATCCTACATGTTGCAAGTAAGAGTTCACATACGGCAACTAAAAGACCCTGCATGCCCAACTATGACCTGGTGCAGCCAAGTAAATAAATAAGTATTTTAAAAAATGCAGTAGAATAAGACTAAAGGAAATCAACCCTGAAGATTTATTGGAAGGACTGATGCTGAAGCTGAAGCTCCAGTCCTTTGGCCACCTGATGTGAAGAGCTGACTCACTGGGAAAGACCCTGATTCTGAGAACGATTGAAGGCAGAAGGAGAAGGGGGTGACAGAGGATGAGATGGCTGGATGGCATCATCGACTCAATGGACATGAGTTTGAGCAAACTCCAGGAGTTAGAGAGGGACAGGGAGGCCTGCCGTGATACAGTCTGTGGAGTTACAAAGAGTCGGTGGATATGACTGAGTGACTGAACAACAAAGAATAAGATAAGATAGAGTAGAGTGAAATATAATTTTCGCATGCATCATGAGAAGGAAGTATCAGAATTGTTTCATGACATTTAATTTAGTGATATAAGCGTGTTTATGGATAGAGTATATGTCTGTATTCACAGAGTGGAGTCTCTTGTAAGATTTTTTGAACTTTTTCAACTTTGCAAAATGAAAATGTGTAAAATTGGCTGCTGTAAAACTTGAAATTTTGATTCTTAGTTTTTCAGACTCAGAATAAGGTGTGGCCAATCAGGAAGGTGTACATAGAAAAAGTCAAGCATATTATGAAGTAATTTTTGAGAACTGCTCCTCAGTCATAATTGTATATCTGTCAAAAGTCCAAGCTCTATCCCTGATGAACACTCACAAACAATCCATACCCCTACTTGTCAATAAAAGTTGTTGCTACGTCACTTCAGTCGTGTCTGACTCTGTGCGACCCCAGAGACGGCAGCCCACCAGTCTCCCTCGTCCCTGGGATTCTCCAGGCAAGAACACTGGAGTGGGTTTCCGTTTCCCTCTCCAGTGCATGAAAGTGAAAAGTGAAAGTGAAGTCGCTCAGTCGTGTCTGACTCTTAGTGACCCCATGGACTGCAGCCCACCAGGCTCCTCTGTCCGTGGTATTTTCCAGGCAAGAGTACTGGAGTAGGGTGCCGTTGCCTTCTCCTGTCAATAAAAGAACAGCCTCTAAATCCCAATACAGAATCCAGACAAATTCATACCCTTGGAAGGTTTGTGTCTATCAGCCGCTCCTGGTGGTTTTGTTGTTGTTTAGCTGCCAAGTCATGTCCGACTCTTTGCGGACCCATGAACTGAAGGATGCCAGGCTTCTATGTCTTCCCAGCCACTCCTAAGCAATTAAAAACTTTCACCCTTCCTGGAATTATTTTAAAGGTCTCCACTTTGGGCATTAGGCCTGGAATTTAGTATCTGTATATCACTCCAGTACTCTTGCCTGGAAAATCCCATGGACGGAGGAGCCTGATAGGCTGCAGTCCATGGGGTCGCTAAGAGTCGGGCATGACTGAGCGACTTCACTTTCACTTTTCACTTTCATGCATTGGAGAAGGAAGTGGCAACCCACTCCAGTATTCTTGCTTGGAGAATCTCAGGGACAGAGGAGCCTAGTGGGTTGCCGTCTCTGGGGTAGCACAGAGTCGGACACGACTGAAGCGACTTAGCATAGCATAGCATAGCATAGCGTAGCATAGCATAGCATATCACTTTTTAAAAAATGTTTTATTCTGAGAACCGTATAGATTCACTGGAAGCAGTAAAGAGAGTGCAGAGAGGCCCCATGTGCCCTTCATCCAGTTTCCCCCAATGATTATGTCCTATAAAGCCACAGTCCAGCATCAAACCCAGAAAAGTTACATTGTGTGGGACTTTAAATGGTACCTTTTATCACCAGTAACTTTGATATGTGAGTCACATGCTTCACTTAATAGTATTTCCATATGTGTGTGATATGTCTATAGAACCTTCGTCTGCTTAGCAAGGGGTTGGTTCCGTTTGTTCTCCATTTGCTTACATGCATAGGAAAGACTGGAGCATTTTTTTTTTAAGGTGATTAATCTAAACCATATTTTTAAAAAAAGCTGGTTACTTTAGAGCTGAGATCTTAATAGCAGATGTTCTGTCTGAATTTCTTGAATAATTGCCTCCCTTTGTGGCTAACAGAGCCCTGTATGTCACTTGACTTGTGAGCAGTGGGTCACTCATTGAGAACACCACCCACTCCGGGGTCTTGGTTCACCTGATGGTCAAGCCATTCATCAGCCTTCTTCTGTGTCCAAGAGAACATGATAGGTTGAAGAAACACGTCATTGGATTTATAGCCACTGTGGCTTCTAACTAAGAGTCTGTGGATGATGCAGCTAGTGAATGACCGAGACCTGACTTTAGTGAATGACCCAGACCTGACTTCAGTTTTCGAGGTGCCTCCCCCTTTTTCAGCTTGTCTCAGAGACTATAAAGTCCTTTAATGTCATCCTAAGGCAGAATGTCTCCAGAATCCTCGTCCAATTGCTTGCATCAAAAAACTCCAAAGATGCAACAAAAAACCCCAACCCAATGCATACAGAGCATTCTGACTTCAAACCTAAATGATGTGGGACTATCCATGCTACCATGGCTGCCATTTTGTACAAATGATTATCAGTTGACTGTATTCTAATTTTAAAACCATTTACGGGCACAGCATTCACATTTCAAAGTACTCTGTACCAAGGTGGTGCTAATATTTTTTTTCCCCTGACCTTTCAGTGTGGACTAGTTTTGATTGAGATTAGGTTTTCTAGGATTATCCATCTCCCTGTGTCTCCTCCATGACAAAGATTTGAGAAGCAGTGGCAGATTTTATTTTCTTGGGCCCCAAAATCACTGCAGATAGTGACTGTAGTCATGAACATAAAAGACACTTGCTCCTTGGAAGAAAAACCATGACAAACCAAGACAGTGTATTAAAAAGCAGAGATATCCCTTTGCTGACAAAGGTCTGTAAAGTAGCAGCTATGGTTTTTCGTGAGGGCTAACCTCATAGCTCAGTCCATAAAGAATCTGCCTGCAATGCAGGAGACCTGGTTCAATTCTTGGGTCAGGAAGATCCCTTGGAGAAGGAAATGGCAATTCTCTCCAGTATTCCTGCCTGGAGAATCCCATGGACAGAGGGGCCTAGCAGGCTATAGTCCATAGGGTCACAAGAGTCAGACACGATTTAGGGACAAAACCGCCACCGCCATGGTTGTGAGTTGGACCATAAAGGTGGCTGAGCACCCAAGAATTGATGTTTTTGGACTGTGGGAATGGAGAAGACTCGTGAGAGTCCCTGGGACAGCAAGATCAAACCAGTCAATCCTAAAGGAAATCAACCCTGAACATTGGAAGGACTGATGCTGAAGCTGAAGCTCCACTACTTTGACCACCTAATTCGAAGAGCTGACTCGTTGGAAAATACCTTGATGGTGGAAAAATGTGAAGGCAGGAGGAGAAGGGGTCAGCAGAAGGTGAGACAGTTGATTGGTGATGAATTTGAGCAAATTCCAGAAGGTAGTGAAGTATAGGGAAGCCTGGCATGCTGCAGTCCATGGAGTCGCAAAGAGTTGGACTCGACTTAATGACCGAACAGATACGGCTTAGAAGCAAAGCTGTTTGCTGGACTTTGTGCAAACTGACAAGTTTTCCTTGTGAATCTGTTTTCTAATCGGTACTCTCCTCCGAAAAGCACCAGCTCCTCTACCAGGCAGCCACCACGTGTCTGGCCCAGAAGACTTCAGTCCTGCTCTCCAGTTACCAATAAACACATGCCCAGGTGAAGTCAGCATGGCTGAACTTACTATTAAGTAAATTACTATTTAATATTGTCGATGTGAGTGAGTCACCAATCTTGACACTTGCCAGTGGAGTGCTCAGCAGCAAGTCTGTGGAGGAGCTGGGATTTATTCTGAGACCCGGAGTTTCCATTCTCTCACACAGAAGGACTTCCCTGCCGAGGCTCATTAAAAACAAGCCTGAGAGCTGGGACTTGACAGACACCGACAGCCCTCAGTGAAACCTTTTGACTGCTTAGCAATGGGAGCTAGACACAGGCATCCAGCCGGCTTCTGGGTTTTATCTAAGCCCTTGGCTCAGGCACCCCGGTACCAGCTCCCTCAGCCGGCTGTACCGTGCTCAGTAGCGCCCTCTGCTGCCTCTTTGCAGAGAAAACCCAGCTGCTTCAGCCTGTGATCCCTGCCCTCCCCATCATGGGGTCTCCTCCAGCTGCTCTGTGAGAACAGCCAGTGCTTCATTTTCGTGAAATCTCTAGTTCTCCACCCTTCTCCCCAAAGTGATTAGCTTAGCCATCTACTCATCCCCAAGGGGAAATATCACACACCAGAGTGATGAGTTCATTCATTTTCCTACCAGACTGCAGTGTGGAGGGTTATTGGGGAAACCAGTTGGGGCTGAGAAATCCTCGGTTCTTATTTGCAAGCACCCGATGAGCCTGAAGTTATCGGGTCCAGCTGATCCACCTAACAAGTGAATGGAATTTCAAATATATGCACAAGTCCGGTAAAGAGAAATATACTGAAAAGAGGTGAGAATAGAGGTGATGTTTATTTGACTCATGCTTTGTTCTCTTGGATTCTTGGAATCTAGACTTTGGGAGAATTTACCTTGTTCTTCCCTGGTGGCTTCCCTGGGCTTCTCTGGTGGCTCAGACGGTAAAGAATCTGCTTGCAGTGCAGGAGACCTGGATTCGATCCCTAGGTTGGGAAGATCTCCTGGAGAAGGGAACGGCAGTCTACTCCAGTATTCTTGCCTGGAGAATTCCATGGAGAATTCTTGCCCAGGTTCCATTCCAGAGGAACCTGGAGGGCTGCAGTCCATGAGATCACAAAGAGTTGGACACAACTGAGCAACTAATACACACCTTATTCTTCCAGCCTCTCACATCCCATTTTGTGGTTAGGATAATTCTTATTAAGTTGAGGTTATTAATTTGTCTTCTCTAAACAGTCACATGGCTGATTCACTTAGAAGTTGGGCTTCCTCCCTCCTGACTCCATTTGATTTTGCATGACTTCTTCCAGGAGGAAGACCTTTTGCTGGTCCAATGGTATACTCACGTTGATTCCTCTGTGTGACAATCCTAATACACTAACGAGATAGCTCGTGCTTGAATGAGGACGATAGACTCTGACCTCTGATGGGTGACTTATTCACAACTGCTGATGCTCCCCATCAGCCCCATAGACTCAGTCAGCACTTTAGGATGGGACTTTATACAGCACTGGGCTTCCCTGGTAGCTCAGCCAGTAAAGAATCCACCTGCAATGTGGGATACCTGGGTTCAATTTCTGGATTGGGAAGATTCCCTGGAGAAGGGAACAGCTACCCACTCTAGTATTCTTGTCTGGAGAACCCCATGGACAGAGGAGCCAGTCCATGGGGTCGCAAAGAGCCGGACACGACTGAGCAATTAACACTTTCACTCTTTTATACGGCACCATCTGACGCACAGCATAACTGATATGTGGCCACTCACTTTCTGTTGGGTCACGTCTAGTGATGCCTTCCATACCTCTGAAGCTAGCCCATCTATTTTTTTTTTAATTTTTTCCACTGGAGTATAATTGCTTTACAATGTTGTGTTGGTTTCTGCTGTACAACAATGTGGATCAGCCATCTGTAGACATATATCCCCTCCCTCTTGAGCTTCTCCCTTCCACCCCCCACTCCCATCCCGCCCCTCTAGGTCATCACAGAGCATGGAGCTGAGCTCCCTGTGCTGTGCAGCAGCTCTCCATTGGCTGCTGCCTCATCCATGGTAGGGTCTATATGTCAGCGCTGCTTTCAATTCGTCCCACCCTCTGGGGTCCATAAGTCCGTTCTCTAAGTCTGTGTCTCCATTGTTTCCCTGCAAATAGGTTCATTTGTATCATTTTTCTAGATTCTATATTTATGCATTAATATACAGCATTTGTTGTATTCTTTCTGACTTACTTCGCTCTGTTTGATGGACTCTAGGTCCATCCACATCAGTACAAATGACCCAGTTTTATTCCTTTTCATGGCCGAGTAATCTTCCATTGTACACATGTACCACATCTTCTTTATCCATTCATCTGCCCACCCATTTTTAAAGACAAGATACTAAAAACAGCACTCTCAAGGGGAAGAATCCAAGCCCAGCTCTCATATGCCTTGTTGATGGAGTTACTGAAGCAGCCAGGACGTTCCAAGTGGGAGGTGCTTTGGGGGTGATGGACTTGGGGAGGGTGCTGCTTGGCGCCCCCGTGACTGCACAGCCTCTGTCTCCTGCAGCAAGGAGATGTGTGACCGGCAGAACGCCTTCACCATGTGTCCCCTGTGTGACACGTCCTGTGACTACTGGAACCTCAGCTCGGCCTGCGGGACAGCGCGGGCCAGCCACCTGTTTGACAACCCTGCCACCGTCGTCTTCTCCATCTTCATGGCTCTGTGGGGTAAGTCATTACCATGAGGCTAGCTCCCGTGCAGGGCACCTTCAGATGGGCGCAGGGACCAGAGCCAGTATTCTTTGGTTTACTTCCTTAGTATTCAATCCTTATATCTTTAGTGAAACTTTTATTTACTGATTTGGTTGCTGTGGGTCTTCGTGGCTGTACGGGCTTTTCTCTCGCTGTGGTGGGCGGAGGCTACTCTCCTGTTGAGCACAAGCTCTTGGGCTCGCGGGCTTGCATCTGCTGGACTCTGGAGGACAGGCTTAGTGGCTATGGTGCACGGACCTCGTTGCTCTGCGGCATGTGGGATCTTAGACCGGGGATTGAACCCGTGTCCCCTGCATTGGCAGGCAGATTTTTTATTACTGAGCCACTACGGAAGCCCCTGCTGCTGCTAAGTCACTTCAGTCGTGCCTGACTCTGTGCAACCCTATAGACGGCAGCCCACCAGTCTCCCCCGTCCCTGGGATTCTCCTGGCAAGAACACTGGAGTGGGTTGCCATTTCCTTCTCCAATGCATGAAAGTGAAAAGTGAAAGTGAAGTCGCTCAGTCGTGTTCGACTCTTCGTGACCCCATGGACTGCAGCCTACCAGGCTCCTCTGCCCATGGGATTTTCCAGGCAAGAGTACTGGAGTGGGGTGCCATTGCCTTCTCCTATGGAAGCCCCTAGTCCTTATATTTTAAGAAGCATTTTAGGGACAATAGATTTCTCTCCTTTACTCATACATGGGACTAGAACTAAGAATATCCTCCGTGGCTTTATTTTACATATATGTATATAAGAGATGGAGTAATCTTATATTATAATCTCATATAAGATTTGTTTGGAAATTGAACCCACGCATGCTTTGAAAACCCCTAATACACTCATAGGCACCTCCAGGTACATCTCCTAAGATGTGCACGTCCCAGATGTCATTTGGTGTCAACACCTGGAGCCAGGGGGTGACTGCCACGGTCACAGGGTTAGCTGGGGGCACAGGCAGGCCTAGATGTGTCTCCCATCTCTGCGTTCAGTTGCAATTTCCAGGACACTGCAAGTGTAGACTGCAGAGATTTCACTTAATGCCAGAGAGATGTTTTCCATCTTCCCACTAAAGGGATTTGTGAAGGAAGGAACAAATAGTTCCTTTGATTTCTTCCTCCTCCCTTCCCTGCACCCTCCCTCCCCAACCCAGAGTCTTGGGGTAATAAAGTTTCTTTGGGCCACAGCCATCTGATCATAAACACAGACACACAGACACACACATGCACTCTTCTGTTAAAAAACTGGAATATCCACTCCTGTGGTCATACCCACGGGTATCACGGAAGGGAGCAGGGGACCCTGTGTCAGCCTGTTGGGAGCAGCCATCTGCTGTTGTCTCATCCGTACAGAGTGGGCCCTCATCTTTCCGGTCACAGGCCGGCAGCTGAAGCGGTTAGGTTTACTGCTGACTCCAGGGGGCTTGAAGGGCCTGCCAGGATGGGGCGATGAGTCGCACATCCTGGGACTGTGTGCAGGAGAGGGAGGTCTCTTCTAGAACTGCTGTTAGAACCAGACCCGGCGACCTCCGTCTCTCTACGTGGGTGGAGACAGAACTGGGCTGGAGAGATTCCCATGTGACCTGGCCACCGGGGAAGGTATCCAGGGGAGCCTCTGTTCTCCCAGGAAGAACGGCCACTGCCCAGGACCACGTGGCAGTGTCAGCCCACTAAACAGCGGCAGGGTGTCAGAGGACACGGCGCCCATGGCTGTGTAGTTCTGGAATTGTTCACAGGAAGGGTCAGGGGGACAGAGGGAAGTTGTAGCTTGTGGCCTGAACAGTCTCAGGTGGCTCTGTGCCTCTTGTCCATAAACAACGTCTTGGTTTTTTTCTTTTTTGGGAGGGTTTCCTTTTTTTTTTTTTTCAGTTTTCTTTATTTTTTAATTGATGGAAAATTGCTTTACAATTTTGTGTTGGTGTCTGCTGTACAGCAATGCAAATCAGTCATAATTTTATATATGTATACCCCTTCCCTCCTGAGATGCCTTCCCACCCCCAGCCCTATCCCAGCCCTCTGGGTCATTATGGAGCCCCGAGCTGAGCCCCCTGCTGCACAGCAGCTCGCCTCTCACTGTCTGTTCCACACACGGTAGTGTGTATACACAACATACTGTGTATACACAGCAGCAGGTATATGTCAGTGCTGCTCTCTCAGTCTGTCCCACCCTGATCTCCCCCGCTGTGTCCGCAAGTCCATTCTCTACTAGGTTAATCTGTACCATTTTTCTAGATTCCATGCATGTGTGTTAATATATGATACTTGCTTTTCTCTTTCTGTCTTACTTTACTCTGCATAAAAGGCTCTAGGTTTATCCACCTCATGACAGCTGACTCAAATGTGTTCCTTTTTATGGCTAAGTAATATTCCATTGCATAAATGTACCACAGCTTCTTTATCTGTTCATCTGTCCATGAACATCTAGGTTGCTTCCATGTCCTGGCTTTTGTATACAGTGCTGCAATGAACATTGGGGCACATGTGTCTTTTAGAATTGTGGTTTTCTCAGAGTACGTGCCTAGTAGTGGGATTGCTGGGTCATATGGTAGAAATTAAAAGACACTTACTCCTTGGAAGGAAAGTTATAACCAACCTAGATAGCATATTCAAAAGCAGAGACATTACTTTGCCAACAAAGGTCCATCTAGTCAAGGCTATGGTTTTCCAGTGGTCATGTATGAATGTGAGAGTTGGACTGTGAAGAAAGCTGAGTGCCGAAGAATTGATGCTTTTGAACTGTGGTGTTGGAGAAGACTCTTGAGAGTCCCTTGGACTGCAAGGAGATCCAACCAGTCCATTCTAAAGGAGATCAGCTCTGCGTGTTCATTGGAAGGACTGATGCTAAAGCTGAAATTCCAGTACTTTGGCCACCTTATGGGAAGAGTTGACTCATTGAAAAAGACTCTGATGCTGGGAGGGATTGGGGGCAGGAGGAGAAGGAGACGACAGAGGATGAGATGGCTGGATGGCATCATTGACTCGATGGACGTGAGTCTGAGTGAACTCCGGGAGTTGGTGATGGACAGGGAGGCCTGGTGTGCTGCGATTCATGGGGTTGCAGAGTCAGACACGACTGAGCGACTGAACTGAACTGATGGTAGATTAACTCTTATGTGCTGTGCTGTGCTTAGTCACTCTGTTGTGTCTGACTCTTTGCAACCCTGTGGACTGTAGCCTGCTAGGCTCCTCTGTCTATGGGGATTTTCTAAGAATACTGGAGTGGGTAGCCTATCCCTTCTCCAGGGGAACTTCCTGACCCAGGAATCTAACTGGGGTCTCCTGCATTGTAGGCAGATTCTTTACCAGCTGAGCTACCAGGAAAGTCCCAGATTTATTCTTAGTATTAATAAAAATATAAGGAATTTTTATTCCTATGATGCAAAGAGCTAACTCATTAGAAAAGACCCTGATCCTGGGAAAGGCTGAAGGCAGGAAGAGAAGGGGATGACAGAGGATGAGATGGTTGAATGGCGTCACTGACTGAATGGACTTGAGTCTGAGCAAGCTCTGGGAGATGGTGAAGGCCAGGGAAACCTGCCGTGCTGCAGTCCATGGAGTGGCAGAGTCGGACATGACTGAGTTACTGAAGAACAAATTAATAAAAAGCGGCCTCTTGGAATCACCTCAAATATGCTGGAACTGACTGGAGCCTGAAGTGCCCTTTCACCTTTTGCTGCGCTGCAGCCCTAATTCCCATGAGTCTGTCTTACAGATATGACCGCGACTGAGTAGCTAAAGCTTAATCACTCTGATCTGCTACCGCTTAAGGCCTTTCCTGGGATGTGTGATTCCCTGTCACAGGGAGACTTGGTTTTCAGCTGTACCTTCCCACTTCCAGTTTTCTTTTTTTCCCCCCTCAGGTGGATTTCTTTATTTGTAAACAAATAAAACCACCAAGAAATAAAAAAAAGAGAACTTCTCAGTAAAGAAAATGAGATTGTGGGCAGAGCTGGAGAAAAAATAAAAAGATTCAGGGGTCCAAGCTGTGCTTTGTGACTATTAGAGATGGAGAATCCCTGGCCTTGCAGATGTGGGCTTCCTGCATCCTCTCAGAAGTGGAGGCTGGGAACTTCCTTGGTGGTCCAGTAGTTAAAGTGGTTAAGAACCTGCCTTGCAGTACAGGAGATGCTGGTTCGGTTCCTGGTTGGGGAACTAAGATTCCATAGCCTCGGGACAGCTGAGCCCGCATACTGCAGCTAGAGAACCTGTATGTTACAAAGAAGACCCAACACAGCCAAAATAAAGGAAAAAAAAAAAGGAAGCAGAGGCAAGGAGGACATTGTCTGAATCACCCACCTCTCACTGACCTCCCCACTGACCCACCCAGGCTGCTCTGTCACCAAACTCTCAAACAAGGCAGTCTCTGAATTCCTTACTATGCCAATTACTTCATTTTGCTGCAAATAAGATGTTTTTGAACCAGAACTTAGGACACAAGCTTTCTGCGTGGTCCTAAAATGGGGGCAGGGCTGTCCCTTCCCACTTTTAATCCCCAACAGCTGGCCCCTTTCGGTGGACGAACAGATACCTGCATCCCTCCTGAGTTCTGTGACGATGCCCCCGTGCCCCCACCCACCCCCGGGTCTCTGCTCTCTTCCCATCACGTGGTAGCAGCAGTGCAGGGGAAACGAATGGAGTGGGGTTGTGTCAGCGCTTCCGGCTTAGGGTTTGGTTTTGTTATTTTAACAGTTTTGCTGTGTTTTATGTGATTGTGTATTTGGTTACAGCAGCCAAGAGCCTGAGGGCATGACTGCCTACAAATTACAATTAAAAATAATAGTTATGCCTCTCATTACATGATTATTATGATCAGTGGTGCTGTGCTGGGTGGGCCTGGGCCAGGGCCCAAGGCTGCCGGGAAGGAGGCTGGGAGAAGTCTGGGAGAAGTGGTTCTCTGCAGAGAGAGGGTGGGGCAGGAGACGGGGCGGGGGGCGGGTAGGGGTGGGGTGGCTGAGCTGGGGTTGGGAGTAGGGTGTGCAGAGGGCAGGAGTGAGAG
>NW_024070213.1:15417548-15428213 GCF_014754425.2 Oryx dammah | reverse complement strand
GTCAGGAGGTCGAGTGTGTAGAGGGCAGGAGTCGGCCAGACCCACGGCTGGTGGAGGCATCAGGCTCAGCCCCTCTGGGGTTCTGGCTTCAGACTCCAGGGAACTTTGGAAAGACAGTGAAGCCATATTGAAAGTAGGGAAGGGAGAGGTGAAGGGAGGAGGTCAGGGTCAGGGTCAGGGTCAGGGTCAGTGTCAGTCCTAAACGTGGGTCTCAGTCCCGCTCTGTACCCATCACCGTGAGCCTTGCCCAGTGTTACTGAAGTCAGTCCTCTCAGCCGAGGTGCTGAGTAACCTGGACGGAGGCTGGTCCTCAACCTTGGAGCACCCTGTCCTCATCTCTTCAGTGGGTGAAATCATGCCTACCTGTCTGGATGTGTGTGCAGGGCAGCTGGTGTGGTACCTGGCATGCGATATCCACTGGGAGCTGCTCTCCATCGTCACGAGGGTCCTTCGTATTCTCCTGAGTCCTCCTCAGTGACTTTTTAAAATTTTGTATTGGGGTATAGCCGATTACCTGGTGGCTCAGAGGTAAAGTGTCTGCCTGCAATGTGGGAGACCTGGGTTCGATCCCTGGATCGGGAAGATCCCCTGGAGAAGGAAATGGCAACCCACTCCAGTATTCGTGCCTGGAAAATCCCATGGACCAAGGAGCCTGGTGGGCTGCAGTCCATGGGGTCGCAGAGTCGGACACGACTGAGCAACTTCCCTTCCCTTCCCTTCATAGCCGATTAACAGTGTTGTGGTAGTTTTAGGTGAACAGTGAAGGGACTCAGCCGTACATAGACATGGATCCATTCTCCCCCAAACTCCCCTCCCCTCCAGGCTGCCGTAGAACCTTAAACAGAGTTCCCTGTGCTGTGCAGCAGGTCTTTGTTGGTTACCTATTTAAAATACAGCAGTGTGCGTGTGTCCATCCCAAACTCCCTAAATATCCCTTCCCCTCATTCTTGCCCCCTGGCAACCATGTTTGTTCTCAAAGTCTCAGGAACTCTATTACCCCATCGTCTGCTCCCGTTCTGACTTCTCTCTTTGATGGAGACCACAGTTGGTGTGCAGAGCCCTCCTCGGGCACTGGGAGCCGCACAGGGCAAGGAGAGGCATCCCCCTAGTTTGGAGAGCATCCCCAAGCCATGGCTGGGGTTCAGAGGTCGGGGTGCACACACACAAAAGGAAAAGGTCTCAGATTCCAGGAACCAAAGATACAGATTTTTTTTCCCCACACACTGTGAGGCATGTGGGATCTTAGTTCCCTGACCAGGAAACCTGTGCCCCCTGCGCTGGAAGTGCAGTCTTAACCCCTGGACCACCAGGCATGTACAGATTGCTGCACCGCAGTGCAGCACCAAGTGAAACGTATGTAGCTTCAGGGAACCACACGCCTGGTCAGGCTCTCAGTGTTTGCTGAGCTCAGCCCTGTACAGTGCCCCAGGTGAAGAGAGACACGTACCAGCTGAAGAAGAGTTTGCAGTCCTGTTTCTATGCTGCAGACCTGAGTTGCCATCGATGGTCCGGTGTGGCAGGCAATGCAGGGTGCCCAGGCTGTTACTGGGGGTGATGTAGTGGGGCAGGGGTGGCCTCAGGGACTGTCACATCCCTTCCTTTTCCAGCACACCAGACCTAAGGGCTGTAGGAGTGCAGAGGAGTGGGCACCCGGGAGTCTGACCTTATGGTGCTTGAGCTGGTTAGAAAACGATGGAGGCAGCACTGGAGGGTGGCGTGGTACAGGGACAGTTTGCACAAGCTGGGGATGAAGAGGGCAGTGAGGTGATGCCTGAGCAGCAGTGCAGACGAGAGGTGTGTGCTGACAGATAGTGGGAATGGATGGGGACAGACGGGATGGGCCAGATACGCATGTTCTCTGTATCCAGAGGGAAGAATCTTGACAACAGGGACCCACTGCAAGTTTGAGGGGTTGTTGGCATCCTCCTTCTCCCTGCCCCTCAGCACTGCCCGAATGCCATTACTCCTCAAAGCTCAGCTCAGATACTCTGGCAGCTGGCACCCCCTCTTCTGCATGCCCACAGCCCTTTATCTGTGTTGTTTGTAAGTCCCTGATCACTTTATGCTTTGTACCGTAGTTATTTTAAATCTCTCCTGATAGACTAAATCACTTGAGAGCAAAATCCACATCAGATTCACCTAAGCTCCTCACGATGTCTTGAGCAGTGTTTGGTATATAGCAGGTACCTTAGGTCGGATTTTTCACGTTAGGAAATCTGTTCAAGCTTGCTCAGATAACAAGGGGTTATAAGAAAGTAGGAAGCAAGCTTGTGGATGCAGGAGACGAAGTACAGCCAGGCGCCTAGGGGAACTGGAGCAGGAGGAGCTATAAGGAGCCTTTCTCCTTTCTTCACGCCCTGCGAGGTTTGTCCCACTTCTCTTTGTGTCTCTTAGTTTCAGTTTTCAAGAGAGAGAATCTGCTTGGCCCCGTCAGCAGTATCAGATGTCCAATCCCGATCTAAAGAAGCCGTGGCTTCAGGGCTGAGGGAATTGGTTCTTTCTGGAGCATGTTGGGCTGCCCTGCAAGGGCTGTGGTTGGAGTGGGCAAGCTAACCAGTGTGTCTGGATGGTAGGCATTCAACAGATATTTGCTTGGAGAATGAATGAATGTCACTTCTGGGAGCTGCGTCTCCCAGATGACTGCAGGATGGAGTGGAAGTCTGAGACTCTGGACTCAGGTAGAATTATTAGGAGACGTGACGTAATCTCAGGATGAGATGATTCAGGCCCAGGAAAGGGAAGTTGTGCGGGGGACAGAAAGATGGAGAAAAAAGTGAGAGGAAGGTGCAGGAAGAGAGAACATGTAGGGAAGATGAGGTTTGTCTATAAAGGCTAAAAGCCATCATTCCAATTTCTTACTTTTTTTTAATGCTTCTATTCTTCCTTTCTTTTAAAAATTTTTTAAAATTATTATTTTTATTTTTAAAATATAAATTTATTTATTTTAATTGGAGACTAATTACTTTACAATATTGTATTGGTTTTGCCATACATCAACATGAATCTGCCACGGGTGTACATGTGTTCCCCATCCTGAACCCCCCTCCCTCTTCCCTCCCCGTACCATCCCTCTGGGTCATCCCAGTGCCCAAGCACCCTGTATCCTGCATCGAACCTGGACTGGCGATTCATTTCACATATGATATTATACATGTTTCAATGCCATTCTCCCAAATCATCCCACCCTCTCCCTCTCCCACAGAGTCCAAAAGACTGTTCTGTACATCTGTGTCTCTTTTGCTATCTCGCATACAGGGTTATCATTACCATCTTTCTAAATTCCATATATATGCATTAGTATACTGTATTGGTGTTTTTCTTTCTGGCTTACTTCACTCTGTATAACAGGCTCCTTTATTTCTTGAGATCAGTGTTTAAGCTTTTCTTATAACCTAGAAATGGGGCTTCCTTGGTGGCTCAGATGGTAAAGAATCTGCCTGCAATGCAGAAAACCTGAGTTTGATCCTTGGGTTGGGAAGATCCCATGGAGAAGGGAATGGCACCCACTCCAGTATTCTTGCCTGGAAAATACCATGGACAGAGATGCTTGGCAGGCTATTGCCCGGGGTCGGGGGTGGGGAGGGGAGTCACAAAGAGTCGGACATGACTGAGTGACTAATATTCAGTGTGTATCCCCCACTGGGTGAACCCTAAGGGTGCTCGCAATCCACTCTTCAAAATTAATAGAATTTTTTCTTTCTTTTCAAGCTACCATGTTTCTTGAAAACTGGAAGCGATTACAGATGCGACTGGGCTACTTCTGGGACCTGACTGGCATCGAAGAGGAAGAAGTGAGTTCTCTTTGGATTTCTGCTTTGCTTTGCCCCTGGAAATAAATTGTCTTGAGTGAAATAGCTACTTTCTTTGCTCTCACAGGAGCTGGTCACCTGCCAAGTCTTGCTGTGACCCCTTTCCTAGCTCGGCTCCATCTAAGCCAGGGTTGATAGGCACTGAGGCCAAGAGTTGAAATCCTCTATCTTCTCTTGACCTGTAAGACCTCAGACTTGATGGGTAGCCAGATGTGCTTGTGCTCTTGGTGGGAAAAAATGGCACAAGAAGCAAGCCTTGCCATAACCTTGAGGTTCAACTCAACATTCTTCCACCTCATTGGTGCTTGAGAGCATGAAGCAAGAGGCTGTGACCCAGATCTGTTATATGGACGTGTCTGGATGCCCCTGGGAGCCTGCTAGGGGTCAGGTGGAGGCATGGGTGCCAGGTGCCTTTGATGTTTATGGAGAAGGAAAGACCCACTTACCCAGTACTCTGTCAGCAGATGTGACATTGGAACATGAGCTAAGAGAAAGCATAGGTTCTTTCAGAGTCGAGTTTTATGGACAGATGTTGTTTAAAGGATGAAAGTAACTGATCTGCCCTTGGGGCTCATTTGAGAACTAGGGCCCCTGAAGATAGTGGCAAGTTAACGATGACCAGCATGGGCACGGTTGCTCATAGTTACCTATTCCCACTTGCTGCCATTGCCTGAAGAGCAGAAGTGAATATTAACTAGGCACTTGCGTTGCCGTGGGCATTGTCGATGAGGTGCTGGGACAGTGTCCAGAGGTCCAGGAGGCACCCCCGGTATTTTGAGTACCATGGACTGGCTGTCTGCGAGCATATGGCAGCCTCATGTAGAGCTGACCTTTTCTGTATTCTCCATCACTTATTGATGTCTGTTGCCTTGGAGATTAGGGACCCCTGGCTCTGTGACCCTGATGTTTTGATCCAAGCTAGTGAAATCCCCAGTTTAGTCTTGCCTCCCAAGTCTGTGTGGCTCTGTGGTCTGTGATATGGCATCCTCCCCTCTCCTTAAAGCTCCAGGTATTCATCTTGCCTTTGAGCAGGTGGGCATTCGATGACCATGGATTGAGTTCACACGCTCACTCTATCCCCAGTCCTCTGCGTTTAGCGTATGCCTGGGAACTCATAGCATTGCAGATTCTGTGGCAAACGAGAGAATGTACATATGGATTCTGCCTTCAGAGTGGATACAAATTAGTTAAGAAGATAAGCAATGCAGAATAATGAAGGCAATTGCATTTCTTGGGGGAAAGTGGCCAAAGTAGTGCTTCCAATGGAAAGAGCTGTCAGAGTTGGACTGTGTGGGTGATTTTGTCCTGTTCCATTTCATTCCAGAGACAGAGAAGGAGAGAGGAGAGAAGAGATAGGAGAGGGCTGTAGCTGGATGTGGGGAGAGGGTAGGGGCACAGCTCCCTTCTCCTAAGGCCAGGACTCTGAGGCCTCCAAGGAAAAGAAGAAGCTTCTTGGCACCTAAGCCTGTGTGAGGCCAGAAACAGGCCAAGTGTGTCTTCTGAGTAGCGTTGAGGAAGCCAGCAAGTCTGTCTGAAGAGAGGATGTGTAAACACACTCACGTGGAGAAAGGCATCTATCAGGACTCGGCGCCCTGGAAATCTCAGTCCTGGGCCCCTGGCAGGAGTGAGATGTTAATCCGTTTTTGTTTCTTGTAGCCAGGTTTCTTGTTTAACCGATGAGCCATGGTCAAGTCTTGGGACGGGCCTGACTCCAGGAACTCCTGTGCAGGCTGAGAGGGGCCTGACCAAGCCTGGGTTCACCCTGGCACAGGGAGCTGGTCCTGACAGGCTCTCTGTGCGAGGTTCCTGGGGGTGGATCAGTTCTGCAAGTATTGTTTATGAGCCCCTGTGCACCAGACTGGGGGCAGGCATGACTGGGAGAAGGGAGGACAGCTGTGTCTTTGCTTCCAGGTATTTAGATTTTTGGACTTGGATATTAAACACACTTTAAATTGAGTTAAATCTGAACATGCACATCAAACAACTACTGTGGACCAGGTTCTGATTTGGGATGTGGCACTCCCACAGACATGGTCTTCGAGCATCTTCAAAGGACTGAATTCAGCTAAGGGGCAATCTGGTCTCTGAACATTTAGAATACAACAGTGAGTTTGAGAGAAATTACTTCTGGCCTAAAAGAATGCTTAAAAATAATAGACTTAAGGCAGAAGGAGAAGGGGGCGGCAGAGGATGAGATGGTTAGATGGTATCACCGACTAAATGGACATGAATTTGAGCAAACTCTGGGAGATAGTGAAAGACAGGGAAGCCTGGTGTGCTGCAGTCTATCAGACCACAATTAAATAACAACAAAAAAATCAAGGTTTTGGAGACTGGTTGAATTTTAATGAGCAGCAAAGGGAAGAACGGGTACCCATAGGAGGAAACAGCCAATGGGACCGTTGATCTGGGGAAGCTCAGATGTGGCTCAGAGGTAGTGAGATGCCTAGGAAGTGTTGCTGGCTGCAGGGAAAAGGGATTGGGCTGCAGTGGGGGGCAGAGCAGCAAATGCAGTCTGGTGGCCAGGCCAGGGAGTGTCCTGGTTGCTGCTCTGCCTGCTTAGGTCATGAGAAGGCATGGAAGGCAGGAGGCAGGACTGGCAGGTATTTGTGACCTGCCCTGGGACGTACATGAAGTGTCGGGGGCAGATTTAGTGTTAGTTGCTCAGTTGTATCCAACTCTTTGCGACCTCATGAGCTGTAGCCCTCCAGGCTCTTCTGTCCATGGGATTTCCCAGACAAGAATACTGAAATGGCTTTGCATTTCCTTTTCCAGGGGATTTTCCTTGCCCAGGGGTCAAACTCTGATCTCCGTCACGTGGGCAGATTCTTTACCATCTGAGCCACCAGGGAAGCCCTAACCTATGTTCAAATGAGGGGCAAGAGAATGGCAGATACTACCTGGGCTTTGGGGAGAGGGACGCAGGAGTCCTTGAAGGTTGTGATTAGAGCTGTTTCTCTGATCTCCAAGTCTCAGGAATCCTCCTGTAGGCAGCTGTACAGACGGAGCCCCCAGACAGCTTTCTTTCCTGTGATCTTTATTAGGAAATATGTGGGAGGGGAGGGTGCTAACTCACACAGAGACCAGAGACATCCACCCTCTGTCCTTCCCCCTTGGGCTGCCCCCTCCACATGAGACACCATGGAAATGAGCAGGGGAATGGGGAAGGTGGCTGGAGAATCCACCTCCTGGGTCAGCAGCCCCAGGCCGAGGGGCCTCCTTGTGGAACCAGTGGAGATGTCCCAAGAGACTCCTTTGGAGCCTGTTGAAGGAGCCTCCTGCCAGACCTCACGAGTCTTTGCTCTGAGGTGGGGTGGTCTTCATCTTGGCCACCTCTCTTGCCCAATTACCTTCTGCCCTCAGGCCCCAGATGTCCTTGGGACCCCTCAGAGAGTGGCCTTATCTGGCCATAGAGTCCTCCCCTCCATTTCTCCCATCCACATCTACCATATCAGGCTTAGCTGTCCCTAACGGCTTCCCATCACATAACACACAACCTCCTGCCTCCCCTCTGAGCCCAGCTCATGGTGGCCTTCCCCTCCTCCAGAAATTCCAGCTTCCTGGATCTGCCTTCTCTCCACGGCTCCTTCCAGGCTTTGCACTGGCTCTTTCTGCTGCCTCGAAGGTGCCAGTCTCCACCTGACCTAATTCTTTCTTGGCTTTTCTGTCCCAACGTCACCCTCCTCCAGCTGTTGTTGTTCAGTCTCTAAGTCATGTCTGACGCTTTGCGACCCCATGGACTGCAGCACGCCAGGCTTCCGTGTCATCCATTATCTCCCACAGTTCGCTCAAACTCATCTCTGTTGAGTTGGTGATGCCATCCAACCATCTCATCCTCTGTCGTCCCATTTTCCTCCTGCCCTCAATCTTTCCCAGCATCAGGGTCTTTTCCAATGAGTCAGCTCTTTGCATCAGGTGGCCATAGTGTTGGGGGTTCAACTTCAGCATCAGTCCTTCCAATGAATATTCAGAATTGACTTCCTTTAGGATAGACTGGTTTGATCTCCTTTCAGTCCAAGGGGCTCTCAAGAGTCTTCTCGAGCACCACAATTTGAAGGCATCAATTCTTCAGTGCTCAACCTTATTTATGGTCCCACTCTAACATCCATACCTTCCCTAAATCCCCCTTCTGAAGCGGCCAGCCTGACATTTCTCCTGCTGCTCTGATTCCCCACCTGCTAGCTTCTTATTGGTGGATTTGTTTGGTTACTGTCACCTTCCTTCACTTGGAGATAAGCTCCTGGAGAGGAAGGACCTTGTATGTAGCCTCAGAACCTGGAAAAGAGCTCCCACGGGCTCAGAGCACAGGAGATGCTTGATGGCTCTTGGATGGAGACCTTTCTTGATTGCATCTGCAGATTTACCTCTGTAGATCAGCAAAGACTGGTTCTGAGCTGGCCTAGGCCCTTTCTTCAGGACAGCTCCTGAGGGATCAACCAGATGGAAGCAGCTTTGTGAAATATTTCCCAGAGCTTTGTGGGAGGGTTATGTATTTGTGATGACTTGGCGTCAGACCACCCATCCAGGGAGGCTATGTTTAATGATGACCTGCCCACGGCTGGATATGTCAGAGCTACACTCATGGGGGTCTAGATGCTACTCTGGCTGGGAGCTCATTGGTCCAGCTCCCTGCCTTTGAGGAATCTTGTGACCTAACCTGATCTCCTTGACTGTAAGCAGGGAGATCCTTGTCTGACCTTGCTGCAGTTGCAAAGCAGAGAAGGCTAAGATTCCACTTTCAGAGACTGGGACTCCTGTCTATGTGCCAAGAGCTTTTGGCTTCTTATAAACAAATGAGGGGGATCTGAACTGGGGCCCAGAATATGGTGCAGGGGGCCACAGCCACAACTGGGAGATGCCTCTATGTGATGTCACATCTTTGGAAAATTAGGGACTGGTCAGGAGCCTCCTCTTATCAGAAGAGAAGGCCCTGAAGCTCCTCTGCAGTGGGTGACAGGGTGAAAGCAAGTCTTGCTTGAAGGTCTTTGGAATCAAGATTCTGGTATTCAACAAAAACACTCAGCTATTATTTTACAGTTAAAATCTTCCATAGCAATCATATAGAAGAAAAGCAACCAGATTTCAGAGGCCATGGAGGAAAAGGTCACACTGTGTTTCTCAGAGTATTTCTGCAGGATGTTATTTGCTGGAAGTGAGAGTTTTGTGGGACCTGCTGGGCTGAAGAATATTCAACAGGAGAACCTTTTCAGAGCTTTTATTAGGCTCCTGGTGACTCTCAGGTGACACGTTGTAAGGAGTTTTCCGATCAGTTCGAGCCTGGAATCCTTTTTTAACCCCAGACCCTCCTGGCACACACATTAGGAATTGCTATATTGGAGGATGGAGGAAGAGGAGAGACCAAATGAAGTGAACTTCACAAGCATTTAGGAATTTCTGTGTGCTCCCATACAGGCTTCCCTGGTGGCTCAGAGGTTAAAGCTTCTGCCTCCAATGTGGGAAACCCAGGTTTGATCCCTGGCTTGGGAAGATCCCCTGGAGAAGGAAATGGCAGCCCACTCCAGTATTCTTGCCTGGAGAATCCCATGGATGGAGGAGCCTGGTAGGCTACAGTCCATGGGGTCGCAGAGCGTCAGTGGTGTGGTGCTAATTACTGTGAGAAGCACAAAATAGGACAGACCAGATAGCAGATTCTTATATTAGGATGTAAAGACTCTCACATGTAGAACAACTAGGAAATAATAGAAGAAAAATATGTGATCAAGAACTACATGTTGTACAAGCTATAAAGCTCGAGGGTTTTGAGAGAAAGGAGGCACCGCCACCTGTGGTTCAGCAGGCAGAGAAGGTCCCACCTCTCAGGGTGGGCTGCATCCTGGAGGCCTGTTAATGATGGGAAGCCTTCAGAATTCTGGAATAGCTCCTTCTCTCATATCAGTTATTCTTATGAGTCATGTGTGTAGTTTCTCCTCTCCAGCATCATGGCATTTCCCAGGAAAGTTAGAGATAGGTAAGGAGCCTAGCTTGTTGGCTTTCGGAATCTCTGAGCCGTGAGCAGTGATAAGGGAATGTGTGTTCTCTGAGTCTGCTGAGAACCAGCTCTGGGATCCCTGCCTGGGAGTTCTCGGTAAATGTTGCAGGGATGTGAAGTCCTCACGTCCTGGATATTGGTCCTTGAAAGCTGCGGGGAAGACACTCAACTTACACCGTTAAGTTCTCTTTGAAGTCAGCCGTGCATCTTCCTGCCTCAGCCTCTGAGTTGCTGGACTGTGGTCTTTCCGACGAGCCAGGCTCTCTTTCTCATGCCTGGTGACTCACTGTTCAGGTTTGTGTTGCTGAGTGGCCCGGGGGATGTCTCCTGAGCATCGGTGTACTTGCCAGTGAGTTACTCACCTAGACTGAATGGGAAACAGGTCCAGGCATGCAAGTTTTAAGATTCCCTGTGGCCACCTTTAGCTTTGCTGTTAATTGGCCGCCATTTTTAGCTCACGGAAGACTGACTTGAGGAAGACACCTGGTCCTTGCCCTGACATCCAGCTGTGGGGCACATCTGTTTCTCCAGCTGGGACTGGGCTTATTGAAACTTACAGTGGAGGCTGGGGATAGATGGTGGGGTGGCCGGAGGCGGCCTTTGGTCACTGCTGGGTGCAGCTCAGGGCTCCTGTCTGTATCAGCTGCTTGTTAACGTGTCCTCTCTCTTTTCTCAACACCGGCACTGCCCCCAGGAACGTGCTCAGGTTTGGTTTTTAGTGTGGTAACAACTGTCGTGTGTCCTTTCCTGCCACATTGTGGTCCTGGTTTTCCGGGTCTAGACGCCTCGTGGTTGTGTGTGGTGTGGCGGTCGTGTGTGGTGTGGCGGTCGAGTGTGGTGTGGCGGTCGAGTGTGGTGTGGCGGTCG